>NC_142186.1:14275000-14440000 GCF_026936395.1 Plectropomus leopardus
TTGTATGTTACTTTTATCATCACTTCTATTATTATTATGTACCCTGTAGTCTTTATATGTTTAAAATTTTCGAATTCCTTACCGAATATTTTATTGATCTTGTAAATTCACTTTGTGTTTGTCTTCGCTCCCCCATCTGAGGTTTAGGTTTTTAATAGCAATAACCTTACTAGAGAAAAAAAAGACTGAGAATGAGTCATTAATTATGGGACAATGGTTTGGCGATGGGGCCAGTGAGTGCAATCTATGAATTAGGAGCTGGCCAACAGTCAGCCATTTGCATGATACTGGGGGACTAAATTGAGATTCCAGAGATCTATTGAGAAACAGTTGTGGGGCAAAGCTAATGCATCTAAGTCAAAGGAAGCTAGGCACACATTCATAATAAATTATCCCTCATCTATGCAATCACTTGAAGAAATGATTGCTCTCTTCTCTCTCATTAGCACCTCCCCTCTATTTCTGTTCTGTCTTTTCTCTTTCCCCTTTTATTTCCTTCTGTACTTCACTCTGTCTCTGTCCTTAGCCACATCTGTATTTGACTCAAAGGCACAAATGCATACCATTATCCAAGTGCACTCCATTGTCTAGTTCCACCTTTCCTGAGCCTGACTGTTCCTAGCTGCCATTTAGGTGAATCTCTGTCCCTGTGCATTTAGCAAGGCAATGACAGGTGATGCATGGTAATGACATCAATTACTGACAGCTTTTTCGTAGAAAATCCCCAAATATGTAAAAGCACAACTAATGTTTGTATGAATGAGGGAAGAAGGGGCTTTCAGAAGCATGAATGCAAGGTTTTGTAGGAGGAGGGAAAAACACACTAGAGAATGGAAAAGAAACATCCATCCATTTTATGACTCATGCTCTCTTTTAGCTTCAGTGTCCTCATGAATCTAAACTTTTATTTAATTAAGTAAAGTGGTTTTATTTCGAGAAATAGTTAAAAACTGATCAGGGAAAGATCATGGTCATGGTTAAATATGAAACATTTCAGCATTTGCAGCAAGTCTGGGATGGGATGCAAAACCACAATGTCAGTTAAATGCAAAGCCAAGCCACTTTGTAACACTATATGAACATCATGCTACGTCCTGTATTTGCCAATGCAGAATGGAGGTTGGGCTACATGCCCAATACAATCTGCTCATAATTCAGCAAGGCTTCGCAAGACTTTTTTTTTTTTTTTTTTTTGTTACAGACAGTATGGCCGTTAATATTACCCATCTTGGCCATATACAGAACAACTTATGGACTTTTGTTTTAAATAGCCATATAACAGCCTCATTTAATCTGCAATTCAACGCTTCAAATTAAACTACTTGAAAAGAAACTAGGCTACATGAATAAGAGGTCTGTTGAACAGAGCGACTAAGTTTAGTGGCAGAGGCAAAGAAGGAAAAGGACTCGATCAATACATTCACATGCACAGTTAAGTCGAGGTACGGTTATAGCTTGCTTATGCCTTTTAATTGGACTACTGTCCTTGTTCCAATATACAAGCACCGTGGAGATTTAACAATTTAGTAGGAAACCACCGCGCCACGTACATATACTCAAATGGTGCTAAGTAAACGCTGCCTTAATTGATAAGTTTTAAACCACTTAAAAAATCTATGTCAGTTTAAGAATATTGTCTCTGCTTAACCTTGCTGTAAGTCAGCCATTACCGGCAGAGATTTGAAGCTGTTATATCAAAAACAACAGACTCCTTCATTTTACTCCACTGAACGCTGGGCTACCATTGCCTCAATCAGTTGTTGCGTAAGGAAAAGTTTTTGACCCAAAACCCTCCAAGGGACTGTCATTTATTTATCAGACGAGCGGGTGGCTCGGGTGTGACTTTTTCTGTTTAAATAAATACAAAACACTACCATTTAAGGTGTATGCTCCTCCCTCATGAATAAAAACATACAAGTCCCTTCTCAATGCTTCATTTTCTAAAATGCCTTGCCTGTTTTGCACCACCCCTTCCTCCCTCACAAATAACAAACAGTCCCTATCCCTGTCCAAAGAGGGAGGCGTATGCGTTAACAGGTGTAAAACATTATCCAGTGGGGGAACACGTGTCGTTAGCAAAGCAACAGAGTAAATAAAATAAGCACAACAGAAACCTTCTTCATTTTTTGTTTTCTTCCCTTCTTCTTTTAAGTTTTCTTTCCCATTTTTCTTTTATTAATTTATGCAGTTTGACTTTTGGGTCAAAGCCGGGCGCATTGACAAGGAGCGCGCGCAGAACATCTAGGCCAGTTCAAGTCTGGAGGAGGCGTATACATGACGGAGTAACTCGACTTCGCACCGCATTTTCTAGATATGTTAGTCTGACTTTGAGAAATTTGATTTTGTTTGATTTCCGTCTAACATGTTTACATGTATTTTAAAAGTCAAGTTTTAGTCAGACTAAACAATTATTCGACTTATAAATTTAAGTTGTCTTGGCGACATATGTTGTAGGTCACAAAATAGTAGGCTATCTTAGTGTGCTATCAGTGAATTTATTTATTTGGTATATTTCCCACTAATTTTGGATGTTGATATTTCCATCTGCCGGACAACTTACAACTGCCAGAACATGCTAGCTAATGCAAACCCTGGATACCAGGTGTAAAATGAAGCGTGTTTCTAAAGAAGATCATAAAATCACTTTAAAATGATACATATGATATTGTGAATTTCATAAAATAAAGCTCTTGCAGAGACAGTTTGGTTAAGGGCAAGAACAGGATTTGAGTCCATGAAAAATGAATAGAGGCTAAATAGTAGTGAGCAAAAGAGACAGAGAGAGAAAAAACAGAGGAGAAGATACAGATTCACAGAGGATGTGTACAATCCTGTGTCTTTAATCCCTCTTCAGCTGGACCATCTGCAACCCTGTCAATGTAGCTATAATTAAAGGTTACGACAGCCGAGGCCACCCAGCAGGGGGTCTGTCTGCCTCGACCCATGATGCACGTCAAACGTACCCCTTCACCCTCCACTGTCCCTCTGCATTGCCCCTAATCTGGTATGACATTCGCTGGGAAACAATGCTGAAAAGGGGTTTTCCTTAGGAAACTATGTGCCAGCAATGCTCCAATCCAATGACCAACACTGAAAAACATAGCAGTAGGTTAGATTAGAAATCAGGGGTTTTTATTTTGCGACTGAACTTTTTTTTTTTTAAAAAGTGATAGTAGTTTAATTTATTCTGTCTTTCTAAGTCTCATCAGACATATACTTTTTTTGTGATAGGGGCTCCACGAATTTGTTTATTGTTTATTACAATTTTTGCTGTGCTACCTCCCTGTGACATTTTTTATGTCTGGGGGGGTGGTAACTGGGATGGACTGTGTATAGTGACTAAGCTAATCTTAAAAATGCTTGGTTGCCGAGATATAATTGTAAGTGAAGAGGGACTTGTGCGTCTTAATGCATATAGGCTACTGCTGGTCTCCATAGATAGAGGCTACTCATCTTAGGCTGAGGAGATGTGGAGGATAGTAGACATCTATTTGATCTGACTTAGTGGTCCTGCATACATAACTACTGTATATCCCCAACACACAAACACACAAATCACCTCCCACTGCACACACACATATTTTACAGATACACACACACACACACACACACACACACACACACACAGGAACTACTGTATGTAACATTTATTAGTTATCTGGGTTTCCACTAGCAGGAAAAAATATTGCCCGCCCCCCTGCTGAGCTGCCACAACAGTGAAAACAGTGTTTGCAATATTTCCCTCTATCTACTGCATCTATCTATCTCCCTCTCTCTATTTGATTCTACTCTGTTTTGGACGCTGTAGTTTGTGCCACTGTAGGCTAAAAGGTATTTCTAATGTTTGTCCAATTCAATGTATATTGATGTGGAGGTAAACGATATTGAAAGACAGAAAATGATTCTGACTTCAAATAGGTTTACTATGTTTAGATGTTAAATACTATTGCGTTTAGTCATATGTGCTGATAACCGAGCAGTTTTTTGTATTTGCCTGGAAAACAAAAGGTCTCACTTAGAACAAAAATGGTCCTGTTGGATACTCCTTCCTTGCCGATATACCTTTTCGTTCAGGTTTGTAGGATTTAGTGGCATCTAAAGGGTGAGGTTGCAGAACGTGCCAAACATGTAGGACAACTTAAGGTCTTTGCACACTGAGTCAGTTTTTTAAATGGCCTTATGTATAAAAAAAAAAAACGACCTCACGTTGTGTCAATCACGTTTGTAGACTGAGTCCAAATCTTTCATCCGCCATTAAAGTTTTTTGTTTGATTTTCTGTATTTTTTACATCTGTCAAAAGCCTGCAGAGTTGTTTGAGCAAGAAGCGCTGAAGAAAATGTGGCAGCAGAACACATCAGTATCAGAAGAAAGGAGCAGAGTGCTCAGTATCTTTTCATAACTTGGATGGCTCACTTTAACAAGGTCAGATAGTGATATTCAGGTGGATTATGATGACAAGCAGTTGGATGAGGACCTCAGTGCACGAGACAAAGAGGAGAAGTAGCGAATGCCAGGGAGGTACCTCTAGTGGAGAAAAAGCAAGGGAGCAAATGTGTCTCATATTGTGAATTTTCCAATGAATAGAAAAACAAAAAGCATCAAACTCAGTGTGCAAGGTTTCTGTGCATTAAGTTGTTTTATTGACAGAGTGCTGAAAACTCAGATGGAGGTAGTGTTTGATATTTCCTCTCTAAACATACTCTGTGAAAGAGAACCTGTTTCATATGTAGATATAAACGGCTCAATCTAAGATAACAAAAACACAAGCGATTTGTATTTTCAGATGATTGATGATGTTTCATTAGATGATGTACTAATGAAAACATAGTTATGAATATTATATACCATTTTTGCCAGTAGAAGTCCCTAAATCCTAGACAAGGGAATATTATGAGAAGGTTTTAGAGTGAGGAACGAACAAATCAGAGAAAAAGAAAAAAGTCAGAGAATATGTAGTAGTGTTAGAAAAAAAAGAAGTTGAAAGCAGCAGAGTTGTGTTATTTTGCTGTATGCTGATGGGTGATGAGTTGAGCAGTGCCTCTGCCAGATTCTCTTATTTGAGTGGCAACAAGTGCAGGTATTAGTGCTCCACTTGGACCACTTCCAACCACCCATCCACATACACGCACACACACACACACACACACACACACACACACACACACACACACACACACACACACACACACACACACACACACACACACACACACACACACAGAGACACAGACACTGACAGAGCGTCTGCCCTTGCAGGTGTTTGGCTTGCTAACAAGCGTCCTCTCATTATTCTTTTAGCGAGCCGATTAACCACTGGGATCGTAACAATCATGATCACTAATCAGCTGATGAATGCCACAACATCATAATTCAGGAACTTGTAAGCCTTGTTTGTATTGATGGCATTTTAATAGTAAACCTTTAATTGTTTATGCATTACCTGCTTTGGGCCATAAAGCTTCTTTATGTCTCTGTTCAGAGAGAAAAAAACAATCATGTTTTTTAACTTAGCTTTATCCTGATAACTTCGTTAGTTTAACAGATTGCATGCAGAGATAATTCTGAATGATGGTGTGTTGAGGCTTATGAGTGTTTGGACAATGTTTCAAAGTTAATAGTATAACATGGTTTTTACATCACAGGAAAAAAATAATACCAAAACAATGCATTAGTGAATTGCAGGCTCCTGTCCATGCAGGAACTGTGTGGTACCCTGGGATTTACCCTTGGCTTATTGCTATGAACTAAGTAGGCGAGAGGAAATCAATATCTGGTGACAGCTAGTCAATCTCAGACTCAATGCTGAAACTCAGTCTGCTTGAAAGGATGGATCTTCCCCACACACATTCAGTCGCAACAAGGAAGCCGCGTAGCTCAAGACGGAGAAAGCTCCATGTAAATTGGACCAAGTAGGAATAAATCGGCTGACAGCATCACTAAATAACTTTAAGTCCAGCTGTCCCTGAGTGGAAATGGGTTTATGTCGACGTGTACTGAGAGCATTTACATGTGGGTGAGACTGTGGTGGTTTTTACATGCCTGGACGCCAAATGAATAGAAATCCTGACACATCGAAAAACCTGGTTGAAGCTACTAGGTCTTAAAAGAAGCCCTTCAGCATGGAGCAGGAGTGTTGTCACACAGGAAAAAAGCAATTTCAGTCCTTCACGGTGGTTGGATAAATCAGATGATGCATTTCTGTGTGCATGCAGGAGTTGATTTATCAGGCAATATCAGTGGTGTTGCAAAAAAATCCCCCATTAAGCTTTGGTGTTTGTGATTCTTTGGTCTGCTGCCTTGAGAAAGTATCTCCTCCTTTTTCAGACGGGATCCTATAGCAAATCTAATATGATGCAACTTTTTGTGGACTTTTTAAAATTTTGAAAAAATGTGATTAAAAAGGTGCATATATACTATATGTATATTTAGTATATATACATACTTTTCTGTAGGTTAAATACTGCTTGTTTCTCATACTGCGAGAGATTGAAGTTAATGTCCATTTATACATTTATATACAGCATATAAAGCACATTTCATACAATGTAAGCTCAATGTGCTTCACACCAAATAGCGCGTGAATGCATATTTACATACATACAAAATCAAGAGAAAAAAGTAATAGTAATACTATTAAAAGGAATATAGATTGTTCAATTCTCACTCATTCGCCAACAAAGTGTACCTACCCATACATACAGACAGAGAGACAGAGAGAGATGAAAGGAACAAGAGACAAACAGAGACTTTTTGTGGGCTCCAGCTGGACCTGGACATGTCTCAGGCTATTAAAAGGCTAACACTTAAAGACTTGTTACATTGTTCTTATATTTGTCTCTGTATTTATGCATTGTATAATGTGTGTGAAGAAACTGAATTTCAGCATTCCACACACTACAGTTTTTATATATGCTAAACTAACTCACCATTCATAAAATATGCAGCTTTAGAAATAAACATTAATGACAAAATTCAGTTTTTACATGTATAATATATAGTTTTGTCATTACTTATAAATATCTTCACCAACTAAAATACCCCTAAAATAGAACATGTATTGTCACAAAGTTTTAAAGAATGTTTTAAAAAATATTTTAAGGCATTTTACTCTTCTAAATTGAGGAATGACAGACAATATAGATAGAGGGATATGACATGTCTGGAGGTCTGCAGCAATGGCTGATAACACCCCCCTGCTCACCTGATCCCCATGGTGCTTTATAGATGTACTAAATTTTGGCAAGGGATCAACTGGTATCTGATATCTGAATGAAAATGGGTTTGTAGCTACCCGCAAGTCTTCCCTAAATTTGAGAATGCTTGTTCTTAGTAAATGTTGTGTTCATTAAAATCAATGTACTCCTTCAAATTAAAGCTGTATTTTTGTCTTTTTAAGGAAAATGACAATTCGAAGAACAATGAATCACATGTATAGATACATACCACATCAAAACAGGTTGTTTTGGAACTCAAACTGTTAACAGTTCCAGTAGTAGTCTATGCACAACATAAAATTTGAAATATTAACTGTAAAATAAGAAAAAGTGAAAGTGAATCATTAAATTCTGTATTGACAGCATTTTCAACTAGCCTAAATAGACTACTAAAAGAGCATAATCAGATCCCTGAAATTTGGATAGGACTTTTGATTTTGGTGTCACCCCAAGATTTTCAGTGGATGTATCTGGTCACCCCTCTGAAAACTAGCCGGGGACACACACTGGTCCTCAGCCAGATTTGAACCAGGAAGTTTGTGAATGCATTGAAGATCCCTGGGATGGTCAAATCCAAGTAAAATGCCAACATGTGGTGAAAGACGGCATCATGGTATGTTTTTCACAGCTAGAAGATGCGTATACATTTCTTAAGAAACCATATGAGCACTTCATGTAGCTCAACTGAATGACAACCATTATTACAGTGTTTGGTTTCACTATTAGTGGGTAAAATAAGCCGCTGTAATTTGTGGTTTGGATGAAAATATGCAACTTGCGGGCAGCCATTGCACAGTGTTGC
Organism: Plectropomus leopardus; assembly: GCF_026936395.1. Lineage (NCBI taxonomy): Eukaryota > Metazoa > Chordata > Actinopteri > Perciformes > Serranidae > Plectropomus > Plectropomus leopardus. Next base: position 14,283,018 of record NC_142186.1, read on the forward strand.
ATCCACTGCAAAACCTTGTTGCATTCACTACAAACAACAGAAGCTGTATTGAGCTTTGTCCCATAGTGTTAAAAATACATTATACATGTCACATATTGTGTGTGCTCAGTCAAGTCAGTCGTCAGTCAAGTCTTTTCCCTGTAGGAAGTCTAGTTGAAAAATCGGTGACCTTGAGAGAACAGTCTTGAGAACATTCAGCTTCATTCCATGCCTTCTACTGCTGTTTTGACAAGTGCAGCCCAATCAGACATGTTGGTTCAGGCTCCATTTTCTCACTCTCTGGTGACCGTAGGGGGTCACAGGGTGTGTGTGAGAAAGAGAGATACACACACTGAAATAGAGAGAGGGAACTGTGTGTGGGGGGTAACAGTGTATCATCCTGTGCGGGTATTATGCTTATGGGGGACATTCATTTTCAATTATGTGTGTGTGTGGGTGTGTGTGGACTTGTTTGGGGGCAATTTGTGGTGTGTCTCAGTGTCTGAATGACTATCTGTGTGTTGGGGGCATCCATTCACAGCCGGTGATAGTAACATGATGAGAGACAGCCAGGGGCCTTTGGACCCGAGGATACAAAGACCCCTGACACATCCACCTCCAGGTGTGTGTGACAGAAAAAGACACCAGCATTTATATGTGTCTAGCATCCCTATGTGGTGTGTGTGTGTGTGTGTGTGTGTGTGTGTGTGTGTGTGTGTGTGTGTGTGTGTGGGCATCATTGTATGGTATAGTGTCAAACAGGCTGCAATAATAACCAGCACCAGAGGGAGACATTGGGCAGCTTTTTTCAGAGACTGTCCTGACTTTCCTGACCCGTACTAATAAACTGAAAGAAGGAGGGGAAAGAAAAGGAAAGGAAAAAAAGAACGAAAGAATGTATATTCAGATAGATGGAGAGAGAAAGAACGAGAGGCTAGTTGAGCTGACAGATCGCAGGAGCCTTGGAGCAGGGCCCAGTTGTCCTCTGTGTATGGTTGGCTGGGGGGTAGGTGATGTCAACCCCTGACAGGTAATTTGGTCTGAGTTGGACTCCCTGGGGCCAAAAGCACACATACACTAACCCAACACACACACGCACACGCACACACACACACACACACACACACACTTTTGTACGCACTCGTGCACATGCAGTCTCAAACCTGGCCTGAATCCCCTTAGCTACTCTTAATTTGGCCATGCTCTTCAAAGGGACATTAAAAAGAAACACATGCAACAGTGTCAAGAGTTCTTATAACAGAGCATGGGGTCCAAATCTGAAAAAAAGAAAAACATTTTAAATGTTCAATTTAAGACATCTCCAGAACTTGATTCAGATGTCAGCTGAAAACAATACACTTTTAAAATGATCTTCCATTAGACGAGGTGAGGTCATACTGTATCTATCTTGGGTTTAACGTATATTACACATTTGATTCACAAAAAAAAACACAATAATAAAATTAGTAAATTTAGTACATATTATGATACATGATCTACTTGAGTAGTTTAGGTGATAGATCCCAAATTGAGCTGAATAACAAGCCAAAGAGTACAGCCACGCAAGAGCTCTGCAAGACTGTAGGTACATTTCAGATGTAAGCATTCAGATGTTACGCAGCTGCAGTGTTTACTATGTTCACCATCCTGTTTAAGCATGTTAGCTTGGTAAAAATGGTTGATGATGTGAACATTATTACAGTTATTTCAGCTATTTGGACATAAACCAAAGTATTGCACAAGTTTAAATTTAGATATGATGATGGCACTAAATGAAAAGTGTTTAGATCACCAGTCATAAGAATTCATCCTCTGCAGACAATAAATGTCTGTACAAAATTGCATCGCAGTCCATTTCATAATTGTAAATATATATTTCAGCCTGTACCAAGGTGATGGACTGACACGTCCCCCAAAAAAGAAAAAAAGTCGAAACTTTGTTTCTGGTCAATTTGCGTTCTTATCTGGTGGTTAGAAGCAAAAGGAGGTATCAGGAAAAAAAAATTGTGTTCATCGTTCATTGCAGTGCTTTCAAAAGTTTTGCTTTTGCTGCACCATATCACCCGGTGTTGCACTGCATTGTGCTGCTTCGCCTTGCAGGCAGTTCAGACAGTCTAACAGAAACAGTCCAATAAAACTGATTTAGTCACTGATGCTTGTGTCGCATCCAGTTAGGACACAGTCCAGTAGGACATGTGTGTTTGTAGCTGCAGCCGCTGTGGTGTTTGTGGTATTTATATATGTCCAAACTGTCTGTTTTGGTGATGTTAAATTCTACTCTAAATTTCAAAAATGTCAGGCTGTTAATGCAGCTGTTAATGCAGCTATGGTGTTCAGAGCTCTTTTTTAGTTATTGTTGGTCATTTATTTTGAGTTGTCTGAGTTTTGTCACTTTGCTAGTTGATTCTAGTGAGGCTTCACTGAGAAAGGCGGTTATAATTGATAATCAGTTGTATGCACAGGCTGCAAAGCTCAGTTAATAGAAATGGAATTTACTGTTTATTTAGACACAATGGGTTTTGCTGCTGATGTTCCACTTGTGTGAAAGTTGACATTAAGTGCAATTTATCTTGTAAAGTGGTTCTTTAATTTAACAGTAGTAGTAGTATTTATCACTGCTCATTTAAAATTTGACCGTAGTTTACTCAGAGTACATATTAATTGGCATGCTTTTACTTTTATTTAAGTACAGTTTTACCCAAGACCTTTAACTTTTACGTGGGTGAAATATCTTAAAAGTAATGGTACTTAAATGCAATATTCTAGTAATAATTCCACCTCTGCTATGAAGTATAACGCAGGATAGATACAGTGCTATAGACACTTGGTAAGGGACTTCTTCAACTGTAACAATACCAGAGTTGAAACTGTGTTGGGCAGGTTATGCATTCTGTATATGTCTGTAGGCCAATTACCGTGTCTCTCTCACCAACGAGAACTGAGGCTCTCACCTTGTCTGCCCCAGCTGTCCCCATAGATCCCCAGTGTGTTGCAGATGTGAAGGAATGTGAGGGCATGTCCTGTCACCTGGCAGGCTGGCTTGGTCAGTTACTGCCACTTTGGCTGGGGTGCAAACACATTGGCTTTGTGCCACAAAATCTAAATAAGGAGATTCTTGATGACTTTCATTAATCCTCTATACTGTATATAAAATGCTGGCTGACTATGTTTCCCCTTTTGTGCTAACAGGAAAAAATGGTTTGACGACCTAAAGACTCGCTGTATTGGCAAAACATCACTGAAATTCAATTTAAGACTACAACTATTATCTTATCACCTCTGTTGAATATTGCTTCAAAACATATTTTCTTTGAAGGTGTATTTCTCAGTCTGAACAGGACAGAAGAGCAGACTTTACCATGCATGACGATGGCTTATTTAACTGAACTGGAATTTGACATAATATCAAACAGGGTGAAAATATTATGTTCTTTAAACCAAGCAATGCCATTAAACATCCCAAACTACATTTTTATTTATTTGTTATAATAAAAGCTTGATTGTGTAACTTAATTTAAGATTTAAAAAAAATGACAGGCAGAGGATTGAAAGGGCAGCCCTCCACAGAGCAGTTCCACATCTCGACTCCATATATCCCCTGGTGTGTTCTGGGTGTGAAAACATGTCAACATACTGGTTGGCCTGGTCAGTGCTGCTCTGGCCTCTCTGGACTCACTAACTGTCTAGTTTATGTCTGTCTGTCTGCTACTTGGATAAATTTGGCCTGGCTTGACTATAGCCTGTCTGTCTGCTACCCAATTATTTTCCAGGAGCCAAGACCCCTGAACTCTCTTCTTCTAGGACAGACGTGCAGATCCCATGTGTGCTGTAGTTGTGTCACTGAAGGTTGGCCTGGTCAGTGCTGCTTCAATGAGGCACGAGATATCTGCCTGCGTGTGGCTGGGTTGGGCAGCCATCTACAGCAGACACATTGTATTGTATCGTACGCTTACAGATGACTTAATCTGCTGGATACGGGTTATCTTTGAATATTAAGAGCTATTTTACCCCACCTGGAGGAAAGAAAAAGAGTCACTGCAATGTTCATTTTTTATGATGTGAGCTGACCAAGAATTGATTTAATCCATGCTTTGCTTTTGTCTTCTTTTGGGTTTGCTGTGAGTGTGTGATATGGCCATAGTAAATTAAACTAACTGTTTTGGCATGTTTGTCTTTGCCTGCCTGTGTTATGGCTACCAATTATCTTCCTCAGGCCAAGACCCCAATCCCCTCCTGAGGAGGGAGATGTTCCTGAGGAAGGTCATGGTCTTTGCAAGATGTACTAGCAATAGTAAAATAAATGTACTGAAAACACACAAGAAAGCACACACAGCCTATCATCATTCCCTTCAAATATCCATCCATCACTCAGCAGAGTTAGGCACATATACATTCACAAAAACACATGCAAATTCATGCATAAACACAGGCGTATTGTACAGGCATTTGCAAACTAATAAGTTCACAACGGGTTCAACGTCAAACCTCTGTGGGCTTAAGAATGTCAGGGGAGTTAAGCAGAGGTGAAGTGTCGGGTATGAGTGTGTGTGTGAACTTAAGTGTGCATTGTATGTGCATTGAATACAGTAGTTTAGTATGAAAAGAAATGCGTACTGTTATTCATCACAGCTACTGCAAAGAGCTGTTTTAAGCAAGCCTTTATTGTATAAACACAAGCTCTCTGACGGCTTTTTCTTTTCTGATATAACATATCGGCCCTTGAATCCCTCAAATGTTGAGAGCATGAGAGGAACTGAGCACTTGGAGTATCTACTCTGTCAGTGAGTTAAAAAAAATGTCAAGAATAAAGACAACAGCAACAAATCACAAAACAGGCAATGGATCAAAAAGACTTCCTGTATAGAAACTAACCTCATATTTGATAGCGATATCAACAAAGGACAGTTTAATGGATACAATACATCATCCTCTTGCTCACTTTATAAACTGAGCACTGAGCAGCGGCACTGAGGCTTAAAAACCGGAGGCAGGGCTAATAATAATTAGACAAGAGGGCCAAAGGGCCAGTGACAGGATCATTTGTGACTCAACTAAAAGTATAACTTGAGTCTATAGACAACCAAGCCGTGGGGTGTTTTTAATGGAACACTCATAGAAACTGTTGATTTGAATATCGCCAGTGCCCCGAAGAAATCTCATATCTTCAAAAGAATGCACTTGATGGAAATTCAGGCAAAAAACAGCTTTCCCATGTTTGCATTTAGAGCATGTGTGGTTTGTCATCATGTCCATATCACTGTGAGAGTACATTAGGCAGTGCAATATTTTACTTAACTAGAAAAAGTTAAACAGAAAATTCTTAAATAACTGGTGCTTATAGAACTTCATTGTGTGTATAACAAAAAGAGGGTAGGAAGAGATATAATTAGGTAAAGATCTAAATTATTGTGTATATTTTAGGTGCAAGAAACCTTTTAATGTTAGTCCATGTTTTCAGGACAGCATTTAAGGTTTCATTCTCAGTATACTACACACACTGTATTTACGTATCTATCAATTTCCCTAAAGGGTGACAAAATGGCATTTTCTAGTGATATTTTTACATGTCACAGTGGAGAATTTGCACATTTTAGCATTTGTGTGGAGATGTTTCAGTAGTGTCATCACAAAGAGAAGACAAGCATTATTACATTACCTCATTATTCAACCCACCCGTGACTCTTCCTCTCTCTCTTTCTCTTCATCTCACTTCCTCTCAGTCTGTTACCCTCCCTCCACTGCTACACACACATCCTATACCCTCCAATTCCCTTGGTGGCAGCCAAGGCTCTAACTGACAAGCTTCAAGGGAGACAGAGAGAAAAAGAGATGGCAAGTGAGAGAGGGGAAGAGGTAGAGAGAGGCAGCAATATACACCAAAAAAAAAAAGATCCTGGCACCAGAGTACATTGTTTTCGCTCTTTGCCATGTTTCCTATTTTCGCTTTCTTTATCCCCCCCACCTCCTTCTCCCCCACTTTCTCGCTGCTCCCTCCGTCTGCCTTGCTTTTTAGTCTGCGGCGCTCCAGGCAGATCAAAATTCAACTCACTGATGTGTGACTAACGTTAGGACACACAATAGGCAGCCACAAACTCTTTGATCATAATTCCATTTAACAGTGAAAATGTACGCTGCAAATAAAGAATTAGAAAGAAGGAGGAAGGGGGGAGAGAGTGAGGGAGGGGGGATAGGGACATTATTGTGCTTGTTACGCTGTCTTCATGCCCCATCAAGCTTGAGACGGTCGGTTAAATGTCAAGAAAATGAAAGACATATACTGTACACAATTAAGGATTAGTTATTAAAAATACGGCCATAGCAAAGACAGATGTTTTATTTTTGTTTATTTATTTATTTATTCATTTTTGCCTCATTTCCAGCACGAGCCACATGTCTTTAACAATTACTGTGTGCTCAAAATAATATGGCGATACCATGGCTGAAAAGAAAATGTATGCTTATCCCTGTACTGAATGCTGCCATACAAATAAACAATTAAAATAACTACAACAAACAAATCTGCAGTGATAGTGTACAACTTAGAGGTTATGGTATTTGTTCAGAGGAGGATGATCAGAATAGTGTAAGATAGATACATGGTTGGATTCAAGTCAGTTATGTTTTTACAAAATGACATTTTAATTGACCGTGATGTGTTGCTGTGGAAAGTGAGCATCAAACTCGACAATGTTTAACTTGTAATAGACAAAACTGAGATCATATTTGTTGTCATATCCATAAAGAAAATCTGGTATACACCTATACTCTTGCCAAGCATTGGTAACTTGTTCTCTGATGTAAAGCATCCTCCAACAACAGTTCACATGATATCTAACAAATTAGCTCCCCACAAATGGCATTGTTACATACTTAACATAGGTTTTGTCATGTTATGTACTTAACACAAAATTACACAGGTTAAGTTCCAGAAAGTCAAGTTACGTAGGCTATGTTTAGGAAAGCAAAGTTAAATAGGTTAGGTTTATTAAAAGAAACATGGTGTCGACAAAGGTTGTGCTAGTGTGGAAATTTTCAAACCACTTTGATATTAAGAAAAAAACAAGACCAGACCGGCTGAAGGAATTTTACTAGATGTCCCACCTGACTCAGAAGTCAATCCACAGTGGAACATAATGACACCCTGCTCCAACAGAAAATGAGTGTCTAACTGTCATGTAGCATCACCTAACACTGGAGCTCTGTCCACACTTGCTCCATAAAATATGCACATCTGTCACTTAATGTAAACAAACCACATAGCTATGAGCTGCGCACTCGAGGTTAGACTGGAGACATAAAACACTTGAAAGATGGGTGAGTAGCCTACCTTTGTAATGCTACTGTTTAAAATCAGAAAACGTTTTCTATTCTGATATTTACTGGAAATTACATACAAGGTAGCTAATAGCAAGCCATGTTAGCCTCGCTTGTTTTTAGGGATGGACATTTACCTAAGCAGAAACCTTCAGCTCCCCAGTGATCTCCCTCCAGCCAGGTGATGCTGTGTTTAGCTTATTATAGTGACATGAGGAAGGTTCACATAAATAATTCCTCATTTCGACTTCATCAATCAGCTGGTCCTCTTCCACTGCTGTGCTTTCCAAGTGAGCATCAGATATAAATAGAAATGTAGTCTGACGATAGTTTATCTCACAACCTCTATCCTCGGCTTCAAATACAAAATGTTGTCATATTGGTGCAGTTTTAGTCTTTTCAGTAGATTAACCCTGTTATCTCCTCTCATCCCCAAAAAGTAAATAAATGTGCACCACTGTCCCCTCTCCTTCCTCTGCTAAAATTTGATCTCTGTCATATTGCTGACACCAGCCACCTTCGCTCTGAAGTAAATTGCACACAACCTGCATGACAGTAGTTGCTCCATTAATAAGTTTACAAACATTATATCACGCCTATATTAATCATGCTGTCATATTGCTTAGTACTAATGCAATTCAAGTTGGATTTAGTGCTGTGGTCGGCTACTTTTAAAGTTGCCGGAACGTGACATAATAACAAATGTTGGTTCAGTTGGTTTACACAAAGTAAACCATGATTCAGAGTTCACTTGGTTTTACACGGGAAGTGATCGCTAGTATCTTGAGGGAAAGCCTGTGTTTTGTTTGCCTCTAAATACAATTTTGCTCTTCATAACTACTCATACATATTATTGCACCCTTTCAGATTACATGGGTTAAATACAAATTGTGAGGCATCATTTTTTGTAGATATGATATGGCATATATATACAGCCTAACAGATGACATAATGAGTTCTCAGAGCTTCATGGGGGAGAATTCTCTCACAGTCCTTCAACATCATAATTTAGCCTAGAGGAGTGAGCCTCCTGGGGGTGTCCTTCTGCAATGGATGAATCCTGTTGTCAGACCTGTGGCGTTTATGTTCATCTTCTTAAAGGCTATGCTCACAAAGATCCCCTATTATAGCACACTACTGCATAGAGTGAGTGGTCACGGAAGATAGTTAGCAAGTGTGTTTTCATGATATTAAAATCACTGAGTCTGCATTTTTTTCACCCTGCCCAGGGTTGGGTTTACAGGCTTATGGCAGTGAGAGCCTGTAAAGTCATGTGAACTTATACACTTCTCAAGAATCATTGCAGTTTGGAAAAGACAGAAAAGTGTGAATTGTGAATTCACAATACAAAGATAATGGCAGCCTGGGGGTACAGTATTTCTTCAATATGTAGGCCAGCTGATGACCTGCATGTTCAATTTTCCTTCCCTGCTGAACGGATACCCTCTTGAGAGAAGAATACCCCGTGTGTTCAGTGTTCCCAAAATGTGTAATGTGCGATACAAAAGGAGATGATAACTGCTCCACAGTCACATGCTGTGCACCCGTCTATGTGGCTTGTGTAGCTGCGTCTGCCTCCCTGAGGGTTGATATATGCAATAACTATTGTACTGCCAATGTTCTCAACAATGTGTGATGATTCTGGAGAAACAGAGGAGAAAATAAGTCTTTGAAAGTCATCCTCCTCACCACTGGAGCCCTGTGCTGGAGGTTAAGGGCCACATTGTTGACCTCCAGCATGATCAAACTGTGGAGGGTAGTTTGTAAGTTTCCACAGAGTTTTTTTTTTAGGCATCTCACAGGCATGACAAGCTGGACAAGTTTCTCCTGTGCTTCTGTATTTGTTGAACTGCAATGTACGTAACTGTGTGATTGTGAAGATGGCAGTTCAAGATAGTCTTGATGGATAACTATGACACAACTTTTCTGTTTATTAGGAAAAAAAGTAGGTTGCTTTTTTTTTCCAATAATAAGTGAATCTGCTGATTGGGACAGATTTAGCCTTTTTCTGTGGAAGTGCTCTTACATATTCAGACTAGGTTTTATCAAACACTATTTTGAAAGTCTACCAAATACCCCTGAGAACACGGAGGACTGAAATAAACATCTAAAGCAGTATGATTTGCTCTAAATGTCCTGGATTTTTGTTTTCTGTTGAAAGAGATGGGAAAACAGGAGGTGGCGGTAACCCTCTCTGTCCTGCATAAACATTTATATAAAAAAAAATTCTTGACAAGGAGGGGTAGAGGTTACATCACAGGCTTTCTAAGGTGTGTGTGTGGGTGGGTGTGTGTGTGTGTGTGTGTGTGTGTGTGTGTGTGTGTGTGTGTGTGTGTGTGTGTGTGTGTGTGTGTGTGTGTGTGTGGGAGGCTGTCAGCAGCAGCTCTCTCGGCAGGTGGTCCCTAGCACACGTGAATACCCAAAAAGCTGATGCTTTCTGTCAGTGATCACAACCAGCAAGGTGAGAGAAGGGGGAAAAGAGAGAAAAAAAAAAAGCATGATACCTTCAGCACAACATTGTTCAAAGAGTTTTTCAAAACCTTACAAGTTGCACTGCTGCAGCAAATAGTTTGGAAGGCACTGGGTTTAAGTCAATAATGAATGTATTATTGAGGAGATATGCACTCACTAATAAACATACGGTACAAAAGGACCTCCTCCTGTGAGGAGATTTATGACTGCATACAATATGGCAGGATCTTTTGCTGGTGCATATGGTGTGTTACAGTTTTATGAGGGTAAGATAGGACAGGAGGATGGGGAGATGAATTCAAAAAGAGATGGATTATGAGGGAGATGCATAGTTAAAACAACAACATCAGTGTTTTCCTTTACACATCAGACGGTGGCATATGGAATAAGCAATAAACAATAGTGTAAACATCATATAAAACAACTTTTCTTTTGTGATCCTTATTTTTATCCTTTCACCCAAACCTTCACCCATTCTGCACCAAATTTTGTCAGTTTTAGTTATCCTTTAAACAAACTTGAAAGTGTTACCTGCTTCAAGTTTTTTATATAGTTCTTTATATTGCAATGATTACACCAGTTTTGCTTTTTAAAAAGCTTTGTAATACAGGTTACCCAGAATGGGTTATGTAATGTTTATTGAATTTTATATCTCATTCAAAGAGTCCATTATGACATTTCAACATTACCCACAAGACACCATGCTATACATCCTCTCCGTGGTGGGCTCTCATACCTGAGTACAAGGTTAGACGGCTTTACAGCGTTTCACCCATATGGTTACAGAGCAGCAATGACAGGTTAAGTAGCCACAGAGGATTCAATTATATGAAGCTCATCCCCGGTGCATAGATGTCTGTCTTTGTATCACCAAATATGAAGACTAAGGGATGAGGACAATTCATCATGTCATTGCTGGTACCTGTATTAGTGACAGACTACTCTGTGTGTGTGTGTGTGTGTGTGTGTGTGTGTGTGTGTGTGTGTGTGTGTGTCTGTGTCTGTGTCTGTGTAAATGTGAGACAGAGCGAAAGAGAAAGATTGTACATGCCGTGGAGAAACAGGAGATTATTCCAACGTTGAAAGAGCTTAACCACATATGAAACATGAAATGAGGTAAAGTAATTTAAATTTGACACATTTGATGGCTACAATTAGACTGTTTTGAAGAGAGGGTGGTGCTTTGCATCAAGGAAACTTGATAAAATAGGAATACATTAGAACACACTAGTTTATACTAGTCTTTTTTATATTGAGATATGGCTTGCAGTAATGTGTAGTATACATAACAAATGTCATTTTGAAATGACATTTGTCACTTGGCTTTAGGTATGTGGCTGACATATACACATAGATTGCATCACTATAATCAAGAGTTGGGAGAAGTGTAAACATATTTTTCGGCCCTATTCAATCAAATATTTTCTGTTTCAGTAGCAAAACCAGCAAAGATTATTTATCACTACAATAATGGCACATATACAACTTTCTGTGCAGAACATACTGCCATACTTGTTGCCTTGTAGCTGATTAAAAACACTTAAAAGCAGAGTAGGATTGTGAGAAAAGGCCAAACAGGGGTGTGTTAAATTTGTTCTCAGTTGTGTCTGCAGCTGTACATTACATTGTATAATTTTATATATGCATGTGTGATTAATATACAGCCCTTGATCATACATTTTAAGTATAAGGACAGGACCTACGATTGAACCTTTTGATGTTAGAATGGTTTTAATGCAAGTTATGATATGTGAGCACCTTCAGCCACACATACAAGAATGGTTTTAAACCAGCCACAGGTTATGCTATCAAAGTGTCTCCAGCACCAAGGGCTTATATATGCTCTTATATGGCCATAACACTAATGCCCAAACTCCCTGAACACTATATGAGATATCAAATATCTTCTGCACAGCGGAACAAATCAACATGATGCAAAGGATTCATTGCAATGGCTTAAAAAATCCATTAGCAATCCATTGTCTTTAAGTAGTTTTAGAGGATTGAAGAGTTTATGTAAATGCTGCTGACTCGGCTTTTCAGCAGTGTACATTTAGAAAAATGCTAGCTTGTCTAAAGAGAGTGATGGGCCCAATACAGGTGTAATAATAAATCAGCTACTTAATCAAGGGTATGTGCAACCTTTACTAACTGTATTTGCTCTTTTATGAATAAAATAATAAGATTAATAGACTTTGGAAGACTGGCAACACATAATGCTTCTATTCTCTGCTTACATCAATCTTGAAATTGTTTGTTGCGTGCTGTGCAGCTCTCCTATACTTAGCTTTCCCATATTGACCTTTAATTGGTTAATTGAATTACAATAGCTAATCACTGCACCCACTTTTAGCGTCTAAGAATTATAAAAGCTTATTTAGAACCTAAGAATGGCAAGGTTATATAGCCTGGGGCACATGGTACTTATTGGAGCACAAATTAGTCACACAGTGAGGCAAATTCAATCTGAAATGACCATGCATATTTAAATTAGGCATACATGTACACATACAAGCACGTAGATACACATTCAGAGATAGTGGTTTGTTGGTAAGTATAGCTGGAGGGTGTTTTATATGAATTCCTAATTCAGTATTTCAACTGTAGGGTAAGCTGTAGTCCGCTGTAAACTTAATTTGCTAAAATGACAATGTACAGGAACGAATATCCGCCATTCAAGTATTTAAGTATAATCATAGCCTGACCATGTGCGTGTGTGAATAATGTAATGTGCACATGAAAGAGATAAAATAACACAGTAATGAGCAATAGAATATACTAACACTACTAATTCTAATGTACAGTAAATAAATATGTATGAATTTAGTAAATGAAGCTAAATGCATCATTCATGGTAGGCCTAGAATAATCCTCAGATAATGAGCACATACAGTATCGATTCATGGTTGTGAAAAAGAACATGAACATATTTTATATTCTGAAGCTTTACTAAATCAGCAGAACTGAATGCTCATAATGGTCATACATGTTATAACTGCTAGTAAAAAGCTACATTGTTTGTTTGAAAGGTATTTATCATATCAGTGGTGAGACAATAAGGTAGATTGGTAAAATAAATTAGTAATATGGCTCTAAGACTTGGTCGAGTCAAGGCTGCATTTAATTTGACTTGCCAAATCATAATTTTGAGAACTAGGAATTCTGACCAAGTCATAGCCCTATTTTCAAATGACATTTCAAGTGTCTTATATATCCAGATAACATCCTGATGTGGTGCAATTCTCTTCCTTTTACATAGCATTCATGTCTGTTAATCATAGTGAGAAACATACACAAGTATGTTTTTGTAAATCTACTGTGAAAAGATGCAGTGTGCTAAATGCGTGTCATGCTCCTTCAGCATACATTGAACTAGAACTCCCAAAAATGTAAGGCCACTGATAAATCTAGCTCTGTTGCTATGGAGACTGGATGAAGCCTTTCTGCTAATATGAGAGTGAATGCTCTGGCAACTGTCAAAACATTTCATTAAATGACATCCCAGCTGGTGTCCTTGCATTAAACCCTTGCAACTGTATTAAATGTTGGTGGAGCAGAAAGACTGTTAACTTACACTTCTCCCACTACACACTACTCGTGCTGGATCAATAATTATCTTTCTAATACCTAGAAATTATTTATTTCTAACTCTGTTGCTCTGCGTCCTATTAAATATATTTTGCTGAAACAAGCCCTCATCTAGCTACTTTTAATGAGTTAACAAATTGTCTAAAAGGAAAGTGTTCCTCATGGACAAAAACAAACACAATTTTAATAAAACCCGTGTGCACGAATGCGTGTGTGCACACACACAAACACACACACACACACACACACACACACACACACACACACACACACACACAAACAAATGCAAACACATATTTTTGTGTGCTGTGCATTTTCAGACACCACCAAAGCATTACAAGTCTGTAGCTTAGGAGCTGTCATTGTATTAGATTTTGCTCAGGAGTATACTTGAATGGCTTAATAAGCATGACATAAAAAGACCTCTTTTTTTAGAGCATTAACATAATACCCAGAGGCTCTGTTGCCAAACACAAATGCCTTTCTACATGTCACAACTGAATGTCTTCATTGCAATACAGACTATGTAATAATAAGTATTTATTTGTGATTGCTTAAGATTTTGGAGGACTGTATTATTATAGTTATAGTTCATTATCAAATTAACATGTACTGACCAGGAAGTGATTCAAAATAACTTCTAAGAGACACAAAAAGACCACAAAGAGATGCAAAGAGACTGTAGACACAAAGTAAAATCAGGCTAAACAGCCACGAGACAAAACCAGTACAAAGGGACAGAGATTGACTACAAAGAGACACAATACAGCTACAAAGTAGGGCTGGGCAAGATGGAAAAAAGTCTTATTACGATAATTTTTTTCATATCAGTCGATATTAATATATATATCATGCTATACATCAAATCACTATTTCTGTCAAGCTTAAAGGTTCATTTTTACTCCTAAGTGAGATATAAAGATATCATAAGGTTAATTTTGGATTAAATATTTATTTTCTGTCAGACACTGAACATGACAAATATACTGTAGAAGAGGCATCACCAACTGGCGGACCTATTCAACTAAAATTCAAAGAAGTCCAGTTACTAAAATTTCCTCCCAGCAAAGGTCCAAACATCATACCTAAAATCAGTATCTCAATTAACTGAACATTTTACTTCAATTACGATTAGTAAACTGTTTTATTGCCCAGCCCTACTACAAAGTGACACAAAAGAAACTACAAACACAAAACTACCACAGGGAGACATTGAATAAAATAAAGCAAAATGACAATGTGACATGAAGAAGCCACAAAAGACACAAAATTGCCCCAAAGACACACAAATGACTACAAAAAGACATAGCAATCACTAGGAGTCACAAAACAACTACAAGGAGACATAAAACAACCAAATGGAGACACTGAATGACTGTACAGTGACACAAAACAGCCAAAAAAGATCTCAATAAGTAGCAAAAAAGAGACACAAAAATTATTACAAAATACATGCAAATGACACAAAAAGACACAAAACAACCACAAGGATACACAAAATGATCACAAAGACGGGCAAAACCATATATGTATAACAACTACTATCTATGTGCTTCTAGGGGCCGATTGTCTAATAATTCACCCATGATAGGAGGTCAGTACAGTAAATGGCACTTTTAGACATGTTAACCTGTCTCACAAATAATCAGAAACCAAATGTCAAAGAAGAATGATAAAGTGTTTGGATTGACAAAGATAAACACACACTTTACTTAAGAGTATGCACCAATAACAGGACAATGGCATTTTATGTTCTCCCTGTTTAATTTAAAGAAATGGTCTCAAAAACACTCGCAAAAAAATGTCTGATGTGCAAAGTGTTTATAACAATAGAAGCTGTAAAGGATTATAGGGCGGTTGAAAAGACTTCAGGGAGAGTGCAGGCTGTGGAGAGACAGAGGACGTTTTGACTCAGAGTGAGCTTCCTGAAATCGGTTTCTGATAGCTGGAGGTGATCCAGGTTACCTGCAAGGCATCAGAAGTTACACAGGAAATGGCAACAGTCATATATCAACATCGTTCCCATGTTTTCATGGGTTTCCTTCAGGTGCTCCAGTGTCCTCCCACCATCCACTAAAATGCAAGTCAGGTGAACTGAAGGCTGTCAATTGCCTACAGGTGTAAATTTGCATGAATGTGTTTCCCTGCCTTCTGCTCAGTGCAGGATAGCCAATAGCCTCCCTGTGACCCTGAATGGGAATAAGTGAATATGGAAAATTTATGAATGAATGAATAATATAGTGACTGGATAAAACATATGTGGGTATTAAAAATCAAATGCATACTTCAGGAAAAATCTGATTCCACCCTTTGGTTTTGGTGAGAATTCAATTTTTACAGATGGATCCAGAAACAACAAATCTCCTGTTTCCTGTTTAGCTCATAGTACTATACTATTCTTTGAAAAATCCAATGAATTGTGGATACTGTCTAATGAACAGCTTAACTAGCTAATGAAATAAATAAATTTTTACAGAGTAACACGTTTGGTTTAGAAAGACACTGGTAAATTGTTACTTAAGATCACACTTAATTTTGTTCTATTTTAGCTCAGGAAATGAGACAAATCAAAATAAATCTGGTGCTCTTTGTTTCTGTGCATGTGTGTGTAAGTGCCTTTGGGTTCAACATCAGGAGGTTGCCCTAAGCACTTCCTGACATCTCACGGTATCCTCTCTTGCCTGTCTTCTCTGCATTTCCTGTCCTCCTTTGCAAAGCTCAAATTCTGTCTCTTATGTTGCCTCCATGTGTTTTAATTTTGCTCTTTTCTCCCCTGAAAGGGCGGCTTTCTGTCCCATCTCCCTGTTTCTCCTGCATTTCCCTCAATCCATCCTCACGTTCTCCCTCTTTTCTCTCTGTCTTTCGTTCGGTGCCAGGTCGTGGTGGTTGGTGGTTCCCTCTCTCCAGATGGCCCACTCTGATCATTTATTGATGACAGGAGAACAGAGGAAGGCCTTCCCAGCTGCTGCTGCCTGGCACCCTGCTTGGTGCGTACGCACACACACACACACACACACACACACACACACAAACAAACACAGACACACTTATTCGCACAATAACTCACACTCGTGCATGCAGTCATTGGGATAGGCTCACACCCTGTCGCACATACAGACGCAGTCAGACAAAAATTTCCTCTTCGTCTCCTTTTTTGCGGTGTCACACATTTCTGCATGGCTCTCTTCTGCTGTGGAGCACGATTCCGTGCTGCACTTTTGCACCCTCTCCCTCCCTCCATCTCTCTCTTCCTGCCTCCAGCTCTCCCTCTTTCACCTCCTGCTGTGGTGTTACTGACTCTGTCACACAGGAACAGACAGAAGGAGAGACAGAGGGTGGGAGGGGGAGTGAATGTGAGAGCTTGAGAGTAGTGTGTAAGATTTTTAGAGTTTACAAATGCTGTAACAATGAATGTGCTGCAGCTTATGTAAAAAAAAAAAAACAAAAACACTTATTTGGAAAATTGAGAGCTCTTTCTACAATAAGTAATAACATAGAAAAAAAAATCCAGTTCATGGCCACTGCAAGTCACTCAATAAGTAGGTTACTCAAAATACCAACATAAAACAACTCTTTTGCCCATGCAGCTCATCCAAAACACCAGTTTGTTTCCCACTTTGCAAAATGATCCAATGTCTGCCTGCAGGAACTTGTAACCTAGACATTCATTTACATGCTACTATTATGATAGTTTAAAGGAATCAGAGACATGTTTTTCCACCAAAGAAAGTACTACGTTCTTGTGAAGCACAAATGTCATGTCATTCTGTGTGGATTATCTGTGTAGAATGCTGACACTAGAGACCAGACTTTGGAGAATTCATCCCATGTGTAGCTAGGTTCAGGATACAAAACAATCTGTCATCTAAATTGACTTTTTTCGATATTTAAATAAAACCAACGTCTTTCCTCAACCATAACCAAGTGCTTTGAGTTCCTAAATGTATCATTTAAATCATGCACTGTGTTTAAGATGAAGATATTTTATTGCTACAAGTAAATTTTGTAGTAAAATAAATTGACTACATTTTCATGAATGTTTTGTTGTGACATGCCAATATTTCCTCTTTATGCTGATTTAAAAAAAAAAAACCTTTCAAAAAAATTTCTGTTTCAAATTAGTCCTTTATTTTAGGATGTAAGACTTTAAAGGGGACTTTACCGTAAGTAGCCAGGCTTTTGTCCAGCCATCAACCTGGATGTTCTGTGTATTCCTTGTATCCTCCAAGAAACGGAAAGCTAGAGTAAAGTCTTTATGAAGTACTCACCCTCTTGCCTGAGTGACACTCTTTTTTTTTTGCACTTACTTATCTCTGACATCAGAGTCGCATTACAAAATTCTATTGTAAACAGAAAAAAAGTGATTTTGATTTTTTTTTGTTCCCCACCAAACCGCAGTATCCTTAAGTCTAACAAATGTGTTGAATGCATTTCCTTCTTCAGAAAACATTTGCAAAGCTGAAAAAACTATGCCTCCTTGTGCATGTGCACAATACAAACCAATTATAGAGTCACTGTCAAAAGAATTGCTCCTCAGCGCCACTAGTGGTCAGAAACTCTAAAGTACCTTTAATAGGTGTATAGTAACTGTAAAGACTAGTTATCCAAATCAGAAGTCCATACCTCAATTCTCATGCTGGACCGGTCAGGACATTTTGAAAAAAGAAAAAAACTGTGCAAACAATGTAAATAAAACAAAAGATGAAGAAACAAGCAGCAGTGGTCTGCAACTCCATGGTGTTGCCTATAGGGAGCCACACTGCTCCTGTGTTCTTGTGGAAATGTAGTCTGTTGAGATGCAAAGCACTTTGCTTTATGTTTATATACAGATTCCTTCTGTTCTTTTTCCACCCATATGTTTTTTATCCAGTTTCCTTTGTCCTCTCTTTTGTTCATCTCATCCTCTCCCAAGTCATGACAGTCCAAAAGTTTTCAGGCAGAACTGGAAAACAAAGCCAGAACACGATGAAAAGTCAAATTCTCTATGGCAAGACTGTTTTCAAAGCACGGTTATTTTAGTTTTAAGTTGTGTGAAGGACACATGGCATGAATGCATTCCTCTGCTGTCCAGGGCCGGAGAGATTTCTCTGCAGTCCTCTTAGATCCAAAACTCAGTATTGAGAAAACTTACTGACATGATATCCTTGAAAGAAGAACATAGAGACAGTAGGAAGGTGAGCAGTATTTTTATATATGTCCAGGTTTTGTTACACAAAGCCCAGCATAAACACATGTGTCCTTCCTGTGACTGTGTCATAAATAGCCTGAACTGAGCATGCAGCGACTTTGAAGTTACACATGGGAGACTGCTGTGATATACAGCTGGCTTCAGCTGGGGTACCCCAAGAGATGCATGAAAACACACACACACACACACACACACACACACACACACACACACACGCATGCATATATTCCGTCATACATCTCACACACACACACACACACACACACACACACACACACACACACACACAGCAGCAACCCCCGGAGGTGCTGTTAGTTCCAACACACATTGTTACACACTAGGAGGGTCATCCTATCTCTGGAGCCCAGAGAGACAGTGAGCAAGGAAGACAAGGTGTGTGTGCGTGCACATTTGAGAGCGGGAGAGAATTGCTTACTAGAATCAAAAGGTAAATTAGGAATGACAACAGTCATGTAATTTGTTACGCTCAGTATGTGGTTTGTATTTGCTGTACTGGGAGGAACATAGAAGAACTCTCAGGATTTACCACTAGCTCAGCAACTCTAGATGTTGCATGCTGTTTCACTTATCATATAGATTTGAGTTTAAATTCAAATGTTAGCTTTTAAATGCAACATTTGAATATATATTTGTAGTTTTTTCCAGAGAGATTTACAATTAAGTGGCAGCAGTCTTTTAAGCACTTTTAATGTATAATAATGCCTGTGTGTACCCATTCATTGCATGATGTAAAGATTGATCAAAGTCTGATTATTGCTTGTCATATGCTGGAAACACTGCATGGCAGAAAACTTGTTATGTTAGCAGGCTCATTTTTCAAGAGCATGCAAATGCACCTCTAGGTGGCACCGTCATCATATGTGAAGCTGAGTGGGTTGAATGGCTGTGATGCAGAGTTTGCAGTAATAATCATTTAATCAAAATGCTTTGTGCGGACATCAATTGCATTGAACCTGTATTTACTGAAAAGGTTTTACATTAGATTGCAAGGACTACTGTGAAAGAGCCCAACCAGTTGATGACAGAGCACAATGATGCTGTGGAGTGTCTGATACTGTGAGGACATAAAGGCCAGTAATTCAGATAACCCTAAATAAAATCCTACCAGATTGCGATGCAGATCTTACTGTTGAGTATATTTCTCATTGTAGCTGTGAACAGGACAGTAAAATACTGACAAGGTGCAAGTCTTGTTTCAGTTCCTATAGACGGTCTGAGGAAACATCTGCAAGCCTGTGAAAGAGGTTACAGAGGTTGAGGACAGGATTACAACCTCTGTGTGTGTGTGTGTGTGTGTGTGTGTGTGTGTGTGTGTGTGTGTGTGTGTGTGTGTGTGTGTGTGTGTGTGTGCGCGTGCGCGTGCACGTGTGCGTGTGTATCCTCTCGTGCATATAAGGCACTAAGGACAGGTTGACAGCCATAGAACCCTGCTGTGGTTTAATCCCTTCACAGGCCACTAAGGGTCATATTTAGGGGCACATGCGCATGTGTGTACATGAAAGAGAGGGATTGTCTGCTTGTGCATGCATACAAGCAATCATGCACATACAGTGTTCTCTCTCTCTCTTTCTCACACACACACACACTTATATATAGGTATTTCCGTCTTCACACTACAGGGTTGGGAAGACTTGAGCAACACAGAGGCCCCACTGTTCTGTATGTCCAAAGCCAACTGTACATTCCTTTCTGTCCCCTTGGACCTTCGACTGCACACAGCACCACATCTGGATAACTGAAACATCCCCCTAATGTACCTGTTACTGTACAGTATGTGTGAGAAAGTGTGTGAGTGGAGTGAGACTTCAAGTCATGCATATCGACACGTGGTTTACAGGTAGTTTTTCATGTTGAAGTTTTCATTGAAATTTCAGGAGTCCAGTTAGGTTGGAAACAGGCCACCTTTTGATTTTTTTTTCACACACCCTTTCTTTTTATGTCACTGTTTTTTTTTCTTTCTCATTCAGACATATTTTTTGGATCATAAAATTACTGGCATATGATTTGACAAATTCTGTGTAGTGTTATTTCGGGTTCACATCACCAACAAAATATTTTATATTTGAGTTATTTCCTCTCAGACGCTGTGTGTGTTGTACTAAAACTTTTGCTCCTTGAACACACTCAGCTGTTTCAAGTCACTTTGAAAATCATCATTCATAAAACATGCTTCTGATGTATGTATGTATATATATATATATATATATATATATATATATATACATACATACATACACAGCAGGTTGCTGATAGTTTCTGACCCTGCAAAGTCTTACTGAGAACTGCAGGCTTGTAGCTGAATCATACAGTTGGGTTTTTTGCGGACATGAGGTCACAAAACACTGCAGTGGACTCATCTGTATGTTGGAAATGATTGATTTTGCCTGAAGACAACAGAAGTGCATTTCAGTCCCCAGTGAGGAAAGCAACTTGTGTGATTTAGCTACACCCAAGTTTTAGAAATATGTTTGATCACTGTGAGAAAAGTCCAGGATCAGGACCTCAGTCCAGCTTTGGTCCTGATCCTTACCATGGCTTTGCTTTTGTGACACACACATTCTCAAATTGCCTCCCTCTTAGCCCTTGTTGTGCCCCTACTATTGACAAACACATTTCTACCTTTTTGCTCAGTTTGCTACTTTTACACATTAGATTTTTTAAAATGTTCAGATCCCCATATTGTCAAGTAATGAGAACTTTAAAATACAGCACTTTATAAAAGTGTATGGTTTAGTTTAAAACCCTCAGCTCTGAGAGTTTACACAGGTTCAATAAAGCAGCAGGGGTTTAATGAATCAGTAAGGGTTGATAGGAAAATATGGGAAACTGAACCCTTAATTTCTTCTGTAAAGTGTTTAATCAAGGATGCTTTTTTTTCCTGCCATGGAAACCTTCAATTTGTTTTCAAACAGGAGAAATGTTCTGCATAGAAACCTGCTCAGTAACTTCTAGGATGCAGAAACCAAATACTTTAGTGTTCCCTGATGCTTAGTATGATGGTTATGTAACCACAAGTGTGTTATTTCATAAATAGTCTAAGTCAGTGATTCTCGATCTTTTTTGTTTCAAAGACCCCTAAATTGATACACATCAGCACACAGGCTTGATAAGGTTTTGCTTCAGGGATCTCTATCTGAAAACCTTTTGGTTGTTAGATATGATTATAACCAGAAATCTATAGTTTTTAACCACAGTAGAAGCGATAACTGTAGAGAAGTTGAAACCTATGATCAGCACAGTTACTCTAATGTCTCTTTCTCACATTTGGCTCACTTCTATAGAGAATTATATAGTGAAAATAAACTATTCCCCACTTTTCTTGGGACCCCCTAACTTCCTGAAGGACCCCTGGAGTTGCCGAACTCCCGGTTGAGTACTGCTGGTTGAGGTGTAATTGTAATAGATTATTTTAATTCAGTAAAAGAGGACTGAAATACAAAGCCACTACTAATGACTATAGCATTAAAGTGTTAAAAAATACGGACTAGCTCACTGATGTCTTTAGTCCAAGTAGCTAAAGGGATTTTATGAGACTCATCTGTGAGTATTTAACATTAACAAAGCAGCAAGTCTAATGAGACAGTAAAACAGACTGAGCTCCAAACACATGGTGGATTTCAGGGCCTACCCCTTGTCTGGGAGGTCTTTATTAAAGAGACTCCTCAAGGATCATAAGGTGTATTGGCAGTGTAATACAGGCTTGGCAGGGCATAATACTGCTGACAGATGTTTGGAGAACATCCCATAGTTGTAGTTTGGCTAACATGTATGCCGTATATTTCACATTGCAGTGTTGTGACATAAATCACAAGCTTTGCTACTTGTCTTTTCTGGCTTCTTAAAATCCCCCAGTTATTCTTCTTTGTATCCTGTATGTAAAGTGAAAAACTGTCATTAGACTAGTATTTTAAGGAAAAAGATCCTATCTACTCAAAGATATATCAGCTCATTATATCCTGGCAAT
Organism: Plectropomus leopardus; assembly: GCF_026936395.1. Taxonomy (NCBI): domain Eukaryota; kingdom Metazoa; phylum Chordata; class Actinopteri; order Perciformes; family Serranidae; genus Plectropomus; species Plectropomus leopardus. Next base: position 14,305,544 of record NC_142186.1, read on the forward strand.
CTTGTGAAATCACTTCCACCCACCGGGGCTCACCGACTTTAAACACTGAGGCAGGAAATCTGACATCAACGCCTGCCAGAGCATGTCATGATATCATGCTTTGACTTAATGTTACAACTTCAAAGTTCACGTTTCGTAATCTCAATAGAAAATCATCAGAAGCGCATGGTTCGTTACGTTTTATGGCAGCTTTAATTCATCTTAGCGTCTCACTGCCAGACACATCTCTTCAGGGAAACTGGTGGAAAACAGAAATAAAGGTTGAAAAAAAAATCAGAGCACTTGTACTTTGTCAACCAATCCAGGGTGGGTTTTAAAAATAGTGTTTTGATCGTTTTTTGCACATTGGTTCTCCTGAAAATTATGTTATATTTGAAAGAAAGCCAATAAGAATTTGGTTTGGTATTGCGGTAGATTAGTTTTTTAATCCACGGAGAAGTTAGAATTTAGTAGCCCCTCATCAATAATACAATATGTCTCTCAAAATAGATCAGGCTGCAAAATCTGACAATGTGCAATATCTTACTGTATTTAGGGCATGGTAAAAACCTTACAGAGATGTAAATTTTGACTTTATCAATAGATAGTCCTGAAAGATTTCATTAACCCTGTGACACCTGAATCCACATCACTTTTCCTGTGCTGCATTCACCCTTCCAAAGTATTTAAACCTTTAGTCCCTGAGCAAATTGGTTTGATTTATTTAGAACATATGAGAAAAAGGCAATGAGCAAGTTGGCAAGAAATGGCCCATAAACTGCAAGAAATTTGTAAGTTTAGGAAATAATAATAATTTTTAAAAAAGCTAGGGAAAACTAGATTTCTAATGACCATAAATATTTAAATTATTATTAAGAAAATAGGGTCATTTCTCTGCTTGTTTGTATTCTTTTTAACTTTGCCATTTTTTCAACTTGCCCAGGTTTCAAAAGGTTAACACATCTCAAAATGCAGACAACATATTGTGTATTATCACAAGTAAAAACCCAGTTTGATACAGCAATGTGCCTGTTACTGTAAATCACGGTTGTTACAAAGACATTGTCACCACTGTAAGGGGGGTGGGCAAAGTCGACTTTGAGTAGTCAGTGATATAAATGTTTGTGTCAAGAAATATTCAGACTCACAAAGAACCAGATTTAAGATCTTGATAAATGCAGCTGTAGCTTTTTTCCCCAGTACAACAATATGATTTGCAGATTCCAGGCTTTTAAAAAAAGTACAACTAAGCTCAAGTGTGCTTAGTCTGGATAGAATATCACTTCTGTCAGCACACAAGTTTAAAAGCAAACTGCAAATGTGGTCAATTTGGCTTCCCCACACCTTACAGTGATATAACTGTACTTGACCATGGCTGTGTTATACATACAGTATGTCCAACAGTAAACTGTTCACCAGCTATACAGTCATCAGTCAACAGGTGGAGCTATTCCACATGAGATGCACAATAGCCTTAACCAAGCATGACCCACTGTGAGGTCTTGACTGCAGTCTGCTAATGTGAGTTCAAAGTCTGGGATCACTTGCAAGACAGGTGGCCATGACACCGGCTCATGTGTTACATTCCACGCTTGGTTATTGCAAACTTTTCCATACATTTGTTTACAGCTGCAGTTTAGAATAGCACCGAGGGTTTAGTTAAAGGCTTTGAGAGGTGCATTTGCAGCAGTTTTCCAGTGCACGTGCTGCAACTCAGTGGAGTCAGTTGTTTTTGAGTTCCAGGGCATGATTTACAAACTGTGTGGGACATTTAAGCTTAGGGTTATGACTTATGCTCAAGTCAGATAGAAAGACAGAAGTTGTAACTAAAGAGCATATGGTGCATTCCCCTTTAATCATGATGCAGGCAAGAGAGACATGGACAGAAGGACAGATAGTAAGACCAAATCCTGTTTTTTTCAGTCTAATTTTGTAAAGAATAGGTGCTCTAATATATTGTACCTGCAATTAGTAGCCTAAATTGTTTATTGGTGACGTGGTGCCAGTTGTGCAACACACAGATTTCACACCAGCTTCCCATTAAACGAGAAAGCATTGCTGGCATTAAAGTTTTCCTCTAACCTCTAAAAGATTACTTTGCACTGTCAAATGTGTTTTTTTTTCTAATCACAATTTAATTAGTTTCACAGATACTGTTTGAGCTTGGACTCATCCCAAGTTGTCTCTACTGTGTATGTGTGTGTGTGTGTGTGCGTGCATGCGTGCGTGCCTGTGTGCGTGCGTGCGTGTGTGTGTACCTATGAGAAACTACAACATGTGGGAATCAGCTCATCATCTCTCATGTTTATGCATAATTTTCTCTCTCTTCTCTGTAAACACTTTTTCATCAAAATTCTTTGTGCTCCAAACTCTTTGAAGGACATTGCCTTTAGGTACATCTGCCTTCAAAGCGCTGCCTCTCTTTTTCTCTCCTTCTGTCTGTCTCTGGCTATCTCTTTAATGCTAAGCCTACACATGTGTAGCAGGAGGACAAAACTCCTAATTTCACATCCCCATTGTTCAAAGCCATGTGTGTGAGTTGTAGGGCTGTTTGTGTGTCTGTCTGTGTGTGTGCATGCACGTCTGAGTCTTTAAGTTGCCGTTTTGGCTACAACAAGGGCTGAGTTTAAACCAAAATCCTACAAAGAAGTTTGAAATCTGGCTTGGCTTCCTCTGTTCAGCTGTGGTGGGTGCTATCACACACACATACACTCAGAGCTGTGGTGGGAACGCTATCAAAGAGAGAGATGCCTGCAAGGCACAGCAGCCTCAAGCCCAAAATTGATTTACAGAGTGAGAGAGAAAGAAAAGTAGAGAAGGGGGAAAAGGAAACACGTTAGATTTAGGGTGTAGGAAACAGAGGCAGAGAGATACAGAGAGAATGCAATAGATTTTAGGATAAATACTGGTATACCCAGCTAAACTGAAATCTTGTTAAAATAATATGGCCCTTGTTAAATCCGATTTTTTTCCTTCTTGAGGGTTTTAAGGATTTAAGGATTAACAACTCTGGATGCTCTTTCCCTCTTGATGCTTCAGTTGTGTTTATTTCAACCTTGAGCTCCAAAACTTAATTTCACATCCAAGCCTTGCTCGTTATGATGTGATCAACCCATATCTTTATTGATTTGTGGTAAGAAAACAGCACACAAATCCAAAATAACCACAAAAGTTAACAAGCCACATGTCAAGGTAGTTTTCCTGTATCCCCCAGTATGTTTTTGAACTATAGATCTGGACCCCAAAAGAGGCTTTGCTGGTGACAGGAGTTATGTGCTCAGGTGCTTGAGTCCCCATGTGAGACAAATACTTTAAACCTGAGTTTCAGGATGAGAGAACACATTTCTTGCTTGAGTCAGTGTACAGTTAAGTGTTCAGAGTGAAGTGACCAGGATTACTGGGCCTGATTTAGAACTTACATAAGTGCTGCACAGAGGTACTTCAGTGTGTGAGCACCCTGTCAGAGACAGGGCTGAGCACAGGCTTCCTCTAATTTATCCTAACACACTCAACTGTTACTGCTATTTGACAGGTTTTAAGTGTTTTATTGTTTGTGTCCTGTGCTGTTTTTAATATGCACAAAACGCATACAGTATTGATACTCAGTGGGTTATCAAGATAAAGTGAAGTGATTTATTGATTGTCTTGGACCTTATTTTCAGTCGCAAAAGGCAACAGGGTGAGACATCTACCTCTCATGTTACCACTCGACTGAATGGATGTCATCAGTGGTTATCTTAGTTAAGGGGCCTGCTACACCTACTAGTAGGTTCGCAAGGCCAATATCATAGAATATGTAGTCCCTTTTTATTGTGAGGTGGTAACATCCTAGGGGCTGTAGTAGGGCTGGGCGATTAATCGGATTTTAATATCGATTATGATTTTTGGGTTCCCTCAATTTTCAAAACAAGATGATTGATATAAAATGATCATGTGCAGCATGATGAGTCTTACAATGTTGCTCCCATTTTGTCTTTTATTTTGTTAATCAAGCGCACCCTTTCCTCGTACTCCAAAGTCCAAAACAGAAGTTTCAGCATGGGTTGAAAACAGCGAGTCCCAGTGTGCTGCTTCTCTGGTTGTTCTGAAACTTCGCTTGCTTATTTTGGATACAGACAGCATGCGCATTGAGAGAGAGAGCACGAGTGACAACGAGCACGAGCGGGGAGAGCAGACGTGTATGTGCCGGTGATAGTGAGGCTGCAGTGAGGGGGCAGAGAGTATGATGTGAAATGCGGCTGTGTGATGTGTCAAACAGTTGAGGCTGTTTGTCAGAGAATAAATACTACAACTCCTCAAGACTTGAGACACATTCCCATGTCTAACTTGCCAGCTGCTGATTGAAGTGACAGAAGTTAGCCCCGAAGTTAGCGATCTAAGTTAGCTTCCCACTGGAAATGGTCCAGGCTCCCTTAAGGTGGACTGTTAAGGTAGACCAGCTCTTTTCCCAGCTGCCTCTAAACAGATAATGGAGAAATGTCTGTCTGCTGAGTCTCTGCTGAGAAAGTAAAACAATCATTGATCCCAATTCAGCATTTATTTTGCTGTCATTGATACAGTAACTACTATGTATTGTTAAATTATATTAGTTGGGTTAGGTTTTATTACTATGTGAATGTGAACAAACTACAGAAATGTGCAGGATGTTTTACAGTTGTGGCTGCACCACTACGCTTTTATTGTTTTTCAGTTCATTTGTAGGCCTATTTAAAGTTAAAGGACATCCAGTGTTAAAAGTAAACACCAGAGTTAATGTTCAATAACTGCATGATGTTCTGGAGGCCAATTAGTAATCATCTTAAATACCTGTTAATAGTGATTTCAATATCAATCAAAATTATGGTGATTATTGTTTTTGCCATAATCAAGCAGCCCTAGGCTGTAGTAATTATGATGGGAGCAAAGGAGGATTTCAGGTGTTGTAACATTAATGTTAAAAGCAAATAAGTCCATATATGGAGGAGACTGATGTGGTGGATGGGTCAACAAACAGGACTTTCACCCAGCTGACCAGGGTTCCTGTCTGTTCTGTAACCAAAAGTCAGTGTTGACTAACCTTATCAGATGTATAAAAGTTTGTCACTTTATGTCATGGCATGTAACGTAACGTCATGTCATATTACCCAACAAACTTACTTATTTTTATCCAAACCATGATGTTTTTTCTTAATCAAACCACATAGTGTTGCCACTTAAACCTAATGAAACTGCTCCAGATGACAACTTATGACGGCCATTTCTGAATCTACAAGTAGGTGTAGCATGCCTGTTTTAACTCATATCTAAGAGGCTGATAACCACTGATAATGCCCATTTATTCAAGTGATAACATTCAAAATGGTGCCGTTGGCAGAGTAAATCATACAGGAAGATGGCATTTAGTCAGTGTTATTGGTGTTGGACTGACTTACATGGAGGGTCTGATTTTATACCCAGGGTTTCTTGAGAAAAAAAAGTAGTTAGAAGCTTAGCTTGTGTCCATTTGACTTGAACCTAGAAGTTCCAGGTTGACAGCTTGGCTTCTACATAAGATATATAACTAGTTGCGATATTCATCTCTTTGCTTTTGTTGTGTGCAGGTACACGTTCCTTATTGTCAAGTGTGTGAGGTCTGTGAGACCAGAGATTTGATCTGAAGAGGCTCCCGCCACAACACCACCTCAACTGCTTCCAGATTTTGCCTAACATGATGGGACGGCAGAGGTAAGTAACACTTGTTCAGTGGTTGAAGACAAGATGGTGTTTTGTATTCCTTTTTTAAACATCTGAGGCAGTGAGCAGAAGGCACACCAGCAGGGCCACTGCCATGCTCTGTCTCACTTTTATCACTCCATCTAGAAAGTATGCTCTGAGAAGGTGCAAAATGTCTTTCTTCTTGCTGATGACAAAAGCAATGGATGCACTAAGGATAGACTAATACATCACAAAAAGTAGGTCTGGTAGTAGTCTGGTAAAACCTCATGGTACTTACCACGGCACGATAAATGGTACCTAACAAGCATGTGGTCCTATCTCAAAGTCTCATCATTGTGTGTGTGTGTGTGTGTGTGTGTGTGTGTGTGTGTGTGTGTGTGTGTGTGTGTGTGTGTGTGTGTGTGTGTGTGGTGGAGGGCAAATATAGTGTTAAACTGGACATTAACAGATTCAGTGGGAGCAACAACCAATTTAAAAAGAAAATTTCTATTTTGTCAGACCTGTCAATCCACATTGCCTCAAAAACATGAGGCAATACTGGCTAAAACTATTCAAAGTGTTTTGCACTGACTCAGCTCCAGGCTTCCAGCTGTCAGATAGACACAGAGAGAAACTATCACTTACCTGCTAACTCAATCACTGTCTGCCTTTCTGGTTTGTTTTCCCTCAGCCTCATGCTCGAGGAATCCCAGCAGGAAAGACTAAAACATAAAAACGAGAGCAGACAGCTCCCACACCTGTACACTCTCTCTCTCCCTCACCCACATACACAAACACCTCTGAACAGAATTGGGGATAAATCTTTGACAGCATTATGGGTAAACTTTGAAAACAAGGACTGATGTTCAGAGGTCACCATAGGCCAGTAGCCTCTTGTGAGTGTGTGTGACATGTGCACGCATAACTATGGCATCTATCATGAATCTTTGTGCTGGCCATTGTTTAGAAGGTCTCCATAGACTGCAGTAAAAATGTGGCAATCTAAATCTTTTCTTTAGTTTTTTTTTATTTTCTTTCTTTCTGTCTGAGTGTCTCTCTCTCCAGCAAATTATTTTCATATATTTCATACATTAGTTTTCAGCCTTTCGGTGAAATCTCAGAAGATCAATGAATTGTTGGCGTGTTCCTCTAGTTTGCTAATTCTGTTGTCTTCTTAAAGAGGTCACCAGTTCTTCATCCTCTGTGGACTGAGACCACATGCTGTACAGAAGTCATCTGTGTGGGTTTATTTGTGCGAGCCTCCTAGTTTTTACCTACAGTTTTAGTTTTTTTTGTGTGATGTTGGACTATGCAATGTGTGGTGCTTTGCAAGTTTGTTGAGGAGATAACAACTCATTTTCAACCCAGGTTGCCAAATACTGACATTAACAGGTCGTCAAGTACTGATGCTCTCTTGCATGGTAAAGGCACCCTTTGGCATTTCTATGAGATGCACCTTTTCATGTCTCCATGTGATGCACAGCTGTCTCATTGGTGAAACTTTTCGTAACATGCAGTTAAAGTTGTCAAAAGCTTGTGGTCAGGTTTAGGTAAAAAAACAACTATTTGGTTAGGTTTAGAATAAGCATTTTTGGGGTAAAATAAGTATGTAATTTGACATGAAGACATCACGTAAGTTACGTCAGTATGTGACAGACAGACCTAAATTGCATAATGTTGCATAAAATGGGACTGACTTTTGATGTGAGCACTGCCTCATTTTAAATAATGTTCCTCAAAATGGAAAACTGTGGGACTTGTAGTAAAAGCACCACTCGGCTGTGGCATTTTGTACTAAAAGGTTAGAAAAAGCACACAGGAGGCAAAACTGTGACAGAAGCAGGGAAAGATCGAGCTGAACCGCTCTAACTGCAAATAAGCAAATATTTGTTTTTCAATTTCTTACTATACTGATTCTCACCAAAATTTATAATACTAAACAACCAATATCTAAAATAATTTCTGATTTCATTATAAGGGTCTTTTCTGTGCTTTTTAAACCTTTCATTCCATATTCTGTTTAGTGCTCTTGAAAACACAATCTGGGTTTAAAGTACCACTGAAGCAGCTTGATGTAGCAAGCTAATGACATCAAAATGCAGATTGGGAGCTTTGGCTGTGGCACAAAAACACCTCTCACTTCTCTGACAACTGTATGCTGTATGACACACACACACATACACACACACACACACACACACACACACACACACACACACACACACACACACAGCTAACTCATTCAGACACACAGGCACAACTGTGGTAGCAACCACTCCTCCCAAATACCACACACACACACACACACACATGCACAGTTCTCTACTCACACAGTTTGCACAGTTAAATCAAACTGATTTGCTACCATTGTGAGAGGAAATTAGCATAACAAGGATGGGATCAAATGAGGTAGTTACAGCTTGAATCATAAATTGCAGACTGAGCGAACGTGCGGCTGCAAATGGATTGTAGTTCACATCAGTATTCATGAAAAGAGAAAAGTAAGCTTCAGAATGGGTTGTGGTATTTTTTCTTCATTGTCAATTTTATGTAAAAACCTTGTATCTCAATTTTTGTCTTGCTCTGCAAATGACCACTGACAGTTCATCCAACATTTAGTTTAATAAGTTTTGTGACTCAAGGACAAAGCAAAATCTTTACACAGAAAAAGTAAAGTTAATTAGTGTTAAGTTTGTGGATGTTATTGGGCAATCAACCCTTTTTTCATAATTTTTGAATAGCTCATTCCTTGAAGATACAAGGTTTCACAGGCCACTGATGATACATTCACCACATTATGAATCCATATTGCACCAGCAGCAATATTTCCATGAGGACACATGCCTTACACAGATCAGCATCATCCATATCCATACCAATGTGCATATAGGATGAATGCTTAAAAGGTTACAGTATGCAAAGCATTAAGGCTATGATCAGCTTCAACAGTGACATTTTTCTCATGGCACAATCACCACTTTCTCAGGCCTCAATGGAGTCAGTAATGTTATATGATGGTGTATTATACCAGTAGCGGAAATACTGGTGTAATGTATTCATATGACTTTTCTTACTGTTATACATACATAAATACATTAGGACCCTTTGCAAAACATGGAGGCCATTAACTAGGATGAAATTCATTTTATATATTTGTTTGTCTTTGAGTTGATGTTAATAAAGCACTTATGATTAAGCAAAACAGTGGAATACACACAACTTACATAACCTCTATTTTGCATTTTCCTTGCATTAGTAAGATATAGATGACTGCCAGAAGTAAGATCATCTTTTTTAATGTGGCTGTTGAACAATTATTCATTCATTATAGCACTGCATTAATTATCCATAGTCTCTGTTAGAATTTTAAGAACTGGTGGAGTTTACATAATGATAATTAAAACCATTTCTCTCTGTCTCTTTCTCATTCAACATTTGTTCTGTCACACTTTCCATTCTCTGTTTCTGCCTCTTATTTGGTTTTTCTCCATTGTACATTGAAAGTTTTTTGTTTTTTTTTAATGCAGAAAGCCAGTTGTTGACATCATACTAACTGATTGAAAATGAATAGGGACTACACATGACTATAAAAGGTTTTGTCGTGTCAGATTTTTTGGGGGCTTTTTGACTTGATAGTACAGGTGAAGAGGGAGAGGTAAAGAAAACATGCAGTATAGGGCCCCAAGTTGGCAGATTTTAACAAACATACTGGTGCAAAGGTAATGGATAATAGAATTAGTTGTGATGAATGTAATTGTCTTAGTGATTAGGTGATTCTGAGTGTGTATCTGAACATGTGCTTCACATGCCTATACAGTCTATTCTCTACAGACAGCAACTCAGTTACATACAAAACGCAACAGTTTACTGTAAGAAAACACTTGTCTGAATCTTTTAGTGGTACGGTAAGAGAACACAGAATTCTCCCAACGCAACTGATGGATTCACCTCACACGACAAATAGAAATTCTTGCTTTGGTTTCAAGTGTGGTCACTGATAGGACATCCTGTTTGTGTAAAGGAAGTGACAAATGAAAGGTTAGACTGTGCACCATGAAGGAATCGTCAGCTACTGTTTGTAAACAGTATTGTGAGTGAAAAAAAGTGTCTGCTTGCTGTTGCCTCATTATATTTGCGTTACTTAGGTGCTGTCCGCAATTTTTGTAGCTTCCTCTTGGAGGCCTGTTCCTTATGATCTGGGACCTGATTGCTGCTCCTGATGGCTTTCTATAAAGCTCCAATCTCACATGAGCGCTGTGCCCAGGAATGCCCGAACACTGCAGAGTGTGATAGAGGCAGAGGGCAGGCACAGACAGGAGTGATGATTGAGAGGGATTAGTCTTAACTTTCTTTTTTTTTTCCAGGAAAATCCTGCATAGTATAACTTAAAAAAAAATTTATATATAATTGATATATAATAATTGATAATTGTTTGCTCCTTTGTGAATGACAAAAACTTTGATTAGCATTGGATTCACATAAGTCAATGGATTCCAATGTTAGGCTAGAATTATGCCAAGATTTTAATGCCCATAGAAACTTGTTAAGGCATAATCCAATACTCTGCTGTCCAAGCACTCTAGTTTGTTTGCCTTAAATTGCTGCAGTTATCAATATTTTTACATAAAAACCGTTGCTTGTAGTGAGACGTTGGTGAATACAATGACACACCTAGCAGCTAAACAGCCAGACTTACCCCTTATGACTTGGTAGAGACCAAAACAAGCCTAAAAAGAGAGTGAATATTCAGCATTTATCAAATGGCCAGAAATACTACAAATTGAAGATTGTACTTTAAAAAAATAAACAAACAATGTTGGTGTATGGGCAAAACATGCACAAAAATGAACGTAGCATTAGAGATAGCCTGACCAAAGTGAGAATGCATACAAATCTAAACCTGATTTGGTTATAAAGTGAATAGTTAGTTAAACAGTTACTGCTTGCTGTCTTCTGAGACTGCTACCATGCAAAGTGGCACAGCTCAGAAATGGCAGATGTTTCCCTTTAACCCCCCAGAAGCTCCTTTTAATAGTGGACAGAAAGTTGGGTGGGATTTATTACCTCTCATCCTCAATTGAGTGCTTTTCTGTCTCCTGTCACACACACCCTGTCTTAGATATCACACTGGATTACTCAAATGTCAGACGATGCTGGCATCTCCATACTTGTATCTTGATGAATTAAACAGGCCTATGCATGTGCCTCCTGTAACAGTTGCATGACAGCTACATGACATATAATCAAGAAGACTGGTGCATGCTTTATGTCAGCCCTCATACAGTATTTATGAAATACCATTTTGTTTGGGGCTGGAGCTCCAATTTATTAAGTAAATATTACCAAGCTAAGTGAAGTGGAACCGTGTTAGATTTTTTTTTTTTCGTGTGTGTTTGCATGTGTTGACAAAAAGATGCAATTGATGATGAAGCATATCGACCTTCCTCACCAAAATGCACACACAAACACACACATACAGAGGCTCCAGTTGGAGAGAAAAAGTTGATGTTGATAACTTGCATAATGAGTGCTTCAATATTAAAAGGTTAATGCCATATTCCTATTTGACATTTTGCTTGTTAAATATTCACCATCCTGGATTTGGAGAGCTTAACCTTCCATATGAGTATGAGGTTATTGAAAAATATATTCCAGCTTCCAGTCATGACTGATATGACAGAGAATCCACATATTAACTAATAAAAAAACGGAACCCAAAACAGAAACTTTGGTCTTAATCAAAAAAGCCTTCGTTACTTATTCTCCTCCATGGCTGATAGTGACGTTTCCCTGAATGTAATTAAGCTTGAGCCTGTAAGGATAAAAAGTAAGCTTGTTAATATGTTCTGGCAGTAATGAAAAAAAAGAAACACAAAGAATAAAACACACACAAGTGCTGTCTCCCATTTATTGCTTCAGAAATGATATTGGATCTAATAACCTAGAGCTGTGAGACCACATAGCAGGCTATCATTACGCCAAAAAAAACCCACCTGGCAACTGAAGGATAGAAGAAGAGAGGAGACAGAGGTGGATGGATGAATAGAGAGGGATTAACAGGGAAAGGACAGGGTGAGGAAAGAAGTGAACAGATGTAAGGTAGTGAAGAAGTGTAAAAAGAGTCTGTGCATGAAGAGGAAGCAGAGACGCTAGAAGATTAGCAGGGACAGTGGGAAGAACAGACAAGTACAATGGAATCAATAATCCACAAGACATCCTGTTGTCTTTGTTTTTCACTCCAGCTAAGAAATCTCAATTAAACCAATGAGAGCAAATTGCACCAAGCCAAGAAGTCTAAGATGGCAATGATTAATGAGCTGTAACAAAGCACCAAGTGTTTATTAACCTGGAATCGATTGTTTGGGTCAAATGAATTGTCTTTTCGAAGGTAAGTGGTGCTTGAGAGACTTAGCAGCTTGGGGGCATTACGATACTGTACATAACAATACACAGAATGCATGAAATTAACTGTGAAACAAAGAGTGCTTCATTTGTAACATTTATGAATGGCACGGACTCAAGTCACACAATGTGGACTAGAGTCAGACTCTGGTCACAAATTTGATGACTTTTGACTTTAATTGAAATCAAAAAAGAATTGCCGCTTGTCTTTGACTTTAATACCAATGACTAGACTTGGACTTGAGCCTTCATATTTGCCTCTAAGTCTATAGATTAAGAAGAATGTTACTGAAACAGTTTGCCACAAATGCATTTACTTACCGTCATTTCCAGAATCAACATTAACATTATTAATTCCTGGCAAATCAACCCTTAAGTCTTCAGATCCACTGTGTTTGGACCAATCTGACAGCATCCGGTTAAGTTGTAGGAGAAAACCATTAAGAATTAATGTTACTTTACCAAGCATCAGTTGGAAAAGGTGATCCCAAAGATAATTTAGTTTCTGCACAAAAGCTACAGGTGGCATGCAAAACATTGCATACTTCAAACAAACTTGCCTTAACAAATACATACACATTTTAAAAAGCATTCATGTCTTAAATTTAATAGATTATTAATCTGATGTTCAAATGATATTGTATTTGATGAAGGGTGCATTATGACTTGCTTTGGACTTGAAACAAAAGGTTAAGGACTTCGGACTTGCTTCAAGACTTGCCTGTCTTGACTTGGGACTTGAATGAGAACTAAGTGCAAAGACTTGAGACTTGATTGTGACTTTTTACCACCTGTTCCAGTAACTACTTTTCCCTACTTGTTGAAATAACCTATTTTTCCACAGTGTTACACCATTCCATTACAACAAATTTCACAGTAATATTTTAATGAGAAAATCCATTGCTTCTTCTTTATGGATATTTTTCATTTCCATTTGTATGGATTTAGACCACCCACTTGATGTTTTACTTTGCTGCGAGCAGAGGGAAAAAAAAAACAGGCAATTATTCAATCTGCTAGTTCATGACCTCAGTTTCTCAAACTGCCACGCTTTAAACTCTGGGTTCATGCAGTTCATTCAAATGATAATCCTCACTTCAAACAAACAAGCCAGGGCTTCCTGCAGACAGCACTTAAAAAAGCTCCATCAGCAGCCTCTTACTCCTCCTCTTCATCATCTCCATGCTCATAAATAGATGAAGGCATTCAGACATGCACATATGCAATACCCGGCATCCCTTAAACTTAACTTCACACACACAAATGCAACTGCAAATCTCCATATGAGTGCTGCACAATAGCGGATCTCAGCGAGCATACAGTACCAACACACACACACACACACACACACACACACACACATTTTGTGCATCTTAACAACCATGAGCACACACTCTGACACATGCGCACAGGCGAAGGCACTCCTCTTTTGAAACTACATACGTTTCTTTGCTACAAGAAAGGGAAAAGGCAAAAAGGGGGGCAGGGGAGCAATCTCTTCAGCAGCCCAGAGTCTTTACAGTGAGTCACAGTGAAGTCGGCTGGAGAGAGATGGAATATCCTACCGAGCATGGATCGTGGTAATTGCCTCTGTGTCTGTGTATGGGATAGAAAGAAAGAAAAAGAAAAATGTGTGTGTGTTTGTGTGTGTGTGTGTCTGTGTCTGTGTCTGTGTGTGTATGTGCGTGCGTGCGTGCGGGTGTATGCGTGTTGCCAACACCACCTCCAGGCTGAACTGATGAGCTCATTATTTTTGCTCCCAGAACCCCCTCCGGTCTCTGAAAACAGCGGAGCTCCCTGTGAGTGTGTTGTACGTGTGTGTGTATGTGTGCAGGAGTATGGCCTTTCCCTTGGAGTTCTGCCTCTGAACTATTTATTGTAAAAGTGATAGGGATAAAGAGAGGTGAGAGATGTAGAAAGGGAAATAGTGTTGAAAGTGAAAAAGATACAAGCAGGGAGGAAAAAGAAGAGCGAGACTGAGCAGGAGCTGCGATCACGTCATCGACAGTGAGAGGTGAAAGGTATTAAGTAAGCTGTTTGACTGTGTGAGTGTGGTTTAGACCAATTGATCAACATGCCATATTCCAGACACACAAGATTTTAGCTTTTACCAAGATTGTGATGAAGAGGATCATAAGCTTTGAAGATTAAAATACAACAGTTGACAAAACACATCTGGGGATGTGTCAGATCTGTGTCCGAATCCGGTGATGCAGACTCCTCCCTGCTTTACCTCTGCTCAGATAAATAATTAAAGTAAACATACACACTTCTGACATCAAAGAGAAAAACAGCCAGCCCATGTAATTTAAAAATAATTATAATTTTAAATACATTGATGTTATCCATATTGTGTTTTCTGTGAAAAAATAAGGTCTCAGTCAACACACTGCATTTAAGAATCACTCTGCACAGTTGCTCTAAACTTCTACATTATGGGAAGTAGGATTCATTGACAGAAACAGGAAGGACTGTTTTAACATGTTTTTAGACATTTGCCAACTTTCATCTTGAAAGGCGCAGTGTAGGATTGAGTGGCATCTATAGTGGTGACGACTGAACTTAGCTGCAACTTCTCCCATGTGCAGAGCATAAACTCCCGGTTAGATGTTGAATGTAAAGAATGTTAGCTTTAGAGTCTGCTTCTCTACCACACAAATATTGTTTTTAGTTAGACAGTAATTGTCTAAAAAACATATTTTTGTATATTGGTTATATTTTAGTTATATTTACCATTTGTATGTGGTGTGATCCTTGTCAACAACAATGAAAGGCAAAACAGTTAACATTGTGTTTGTATCACCAAACATCTTCATCACTAACAGAGCCAGTTGATAAATCAAGCTTTGGCCAAATCCCGTCAGAAAATGGCGCAAAATGTTTTTCCTCTGAGAAATTCTGCAAGTGCATCCTCTTGTCCTTGTTTTATTGGTATCGACTCTAGGACTGATTTAACTTCACTTATCGCTGTTTACTTTGCAAATGTAAGAGTTTGCACCTGTTGCTGCAGGAGGCGCTATTACTGATCTACTAGCAGTGGCCTGAATGCTACCTCATCACCTATAACGCAGTCCCCGATTGGCTGCCAACGTTTTTAGTTACAGAGTGGATCCCTGATTGGCCCGGCCCGAATTGTCCTCTGTGAATGATTTGGGTTAACGGAAAGTCAAGACCGATGCAGAGAGAAATAAAATGTTGAGCTCACGTCATCAGGATGGTCTCACCAGACCATGGTGCAACACAGCAGACTCTGCGGACAAGGATTCGCTCCTCGTGTAGATATAAGCAACTTATTCTAATCTAATGAAAACGCAATGATTTTTATTTTCAGATGATTTTGCTCTACAGAAAACATACTTATTGTATTGTATTCCACCTCTGCCAGTATAAATCCTAGACATTGGACCTTTCAAGGAAAGATGCATTCATTAACAGAAAAAGAAAGGACTGTTCTCAGCATGTTTCCTCACGCCTTTTGCTATCTTTTGACGTTAAACTGTGACACGTGGTGCCAGCTGAATTGCATTTTATTTTGTGCAGTGATTTGAGACAGAATTCTCATGATTGTACTGTGCATGTGGGAAATCACACATTTCCCTCATTAATGTGGTAAAACAAAAACATAAAAATATAAAGCAACATTTTTTTTTTGAATGCAGTGATTACATAAGATGTTCTAATGTCGGGGGAGCAAAGAGGTGACGGTCAAAGAGTCTCACGCAGCCAGCAGACTGATATATGAAGTTAATCCTCAAATGACTGCAGAGTCACTGTATAATTAGCATTTCAACCTACTTACTAAGCAAGATTAGGGAGGTGCATATGCAGGCGCACACACACACATACACACACACTCAGGGTCAGATCCCTATCATTTTGATAATTAATGCCAATATAATAAAAGGCATGACGTCTAAATTTAAGACTTTGGGCAAGACAGACATCATATGGCGAAATTAAGCTGCTTGATACAAAACAGACACACACACCCAGCTGTGCTTTCATGTGGTTCAAGCTTGGAAAAAGGCGCTCTGTGTGCTTGTGTGTGTGCGTTTTGATTCAGTTCAGTCTAAATTAAATTCGAAGTTTTATTCTATCTTTGTTTACTTGTGCATGATGGAGCTTGTTTTTGTTTGTTTTTACAAGTTTTTCGTTCTTTACCTTAACATGCTCGGGTCAGTTCAGGTCAGCTGAGCTGTTTTATCATTTTCTATTTCAGATGTCAGTATCTGTATGCGTTCGTGTGTGTCTGTGTGATTTAATCCCAGACAGCATGAGTATAATTAACAGCATGATAAACCCTATTGTGCTAAAATGCAATTAACACCAGCAGTCATCTCTCATATCAGAAAATCACATAGAGGCGTGAGCAGTGTGGACGTGTGCTTCATCACATAAACTGAATATTCTCTGTAATCATATTTAGAAAAGAAGCTATTTGTATCCAAGCATCTGTCCTCTCATTCAAAACCCCATCTATCAATCTCCACTCATGTGTTTCTGCTTTTTTTCCCACTTTTCTCTGCCATCGTCTGCATCCCTCTTCCCTTGCCTTGACATAAAAAGACAAGCTCATTTCTTCTTTTGCCTCCACCCACAAGGAGGTCAGAGGTTAGCTGGAGAACACAGGGCTGTGGTACATTTACTGGTAGTCTGTCTTCCAATTTTAGAGTCTACAGTGAGCATAGCATAAATTTTCCACTAACTGTGTGTGTTAAAACAACTTAATACTAGTTATATTAAGGTGTTGGATGTCTGAACCAGGTCCTGCCTTCAGGTAAATTCTCAGTGTGTTGAGGTGTTCTGTTACAGTCTGTTTATTATTGAGGGGAAAGTGCTAACGTCAGACGTTAGGTTTATGAATGCTATCATTCATCGTCTAGAGTCTTGTTCACATAGTCCCTCTGTGGGCCTATGATTACATCAAAAGTGTCTGTTATGGTCTGGCCCTGAGAGACGCAGGGCAGGAGGAGACAGTGGTTTTGTAAAGGACGTGTATGGTTGGAATGGTTAGAACGGGAATTCCTATTGAAATACGTGGACATTCCTTAAGTCATTTGGCTGATCCACTCATGACGTTTGAGTGTTTGATAATATCAAAGATAGTAATGTAGTAGCTGCAAGACATTATCACAGTACATTAGAAAAAACACTTAAAATTTCATAATGATGTGCAACAAGTTAAAGGGTATTTTTGGTTTTTGTGAACCTGGACCTTATTGTCCCAAGTTTTCATCTTGAAGTGACTGATGGGAATGACATTTTTAAAAATGTTAGTATTGAGCGAGATCACTGCATTCAGCAGTAGCGAAGCAAGCTGCAGTGTTAACACTTTGATCAGTTCATGTCCACTAATAGTGATTGTTCCTGCACCTGATGTGCTCAGATTATTATTCTAAGTGTCTAACAGTTTATGAAAAGGATCACTACAGAGATAATCTTTTTGTTAGTGAGTCAAATACTTTTTGTTTAGCCAGAAGCAGCGCTAAAATTGCCATCACCAAACCAACCAGAATCCATTTAAATAAACAGTAATGTTAGCACGTATAGAGCCAGCATATTTTATCATCTAACTCAGTGAATTAAAGGTTTATTTCAACCAAACCAGATGTGGTGATTGGTGGAACAGTGGAAAGTAGAGCAAAATTGTTCTGTCGACTTTTAATGAGGTGTGTCTTACAATGATAAAAATACTGTTTATTTAAATGGAGTATGATGGGTTTGGCAATAGAAACACTAGGGCTGTTTTTGGTTAAGCAAAAAAGGATCTTAATCTCAAGGGATCCTCTCCATAAACTGGCAGACACTTAGAATTATAATCTGAGTCTGTCAGTGGCAAAATAAGTACCTTTAGTGAACGTAAATTGATGGTGTGAACATGCCCTGAGTGTTTACATTGCAGCCTGTTTCGCTGCTGACGGCTACAGCATTCACACTCAATAATGGACCAATTTAAAAAAAAATGTTGTTTCCATTGGTCACTTGGATACAAAAACTTTGGGAAATAGGATCCAGGTTGAAAAAATACTGAACCTACTTTTTAATAATTACTTAAAAGAAAAACAAAACTGACATGGTGCACATTCACCACGTTTTCCATGACATCAGCTGCTAAACTTTCAGCAGTTGCAAAACTATGTGCACGCAACAACACAACTCTCAGCCCTGCGTAACCTAGATATCATAAATATGGTAGAATAATTTATTATTGCACATTTGGTAAGGCATGCCACAGTACATATATCATGGTCTGAGAGGTTCATTTTATTGATGATGTGTCAACAATAACCAGTCTTAGTTTTTGTGGGGCTCCAACACCAGATTTCTCTGTATGTGTCTGGCCCAGTCAGCAGCTGGAGCTGCAAGCCTCATTTACCAGATTCAGATCAGGTATGTTAAACCACAGTTTAACTGCTGAAAAGTACAGGAAAATAAAGAAAGATAGCATCTGAACTAAGAACAAACCCATGAAAATGTCCTCTAGCCGTGGCTATTACTGCGTTGTGTAAGGCTTTGAAACAGAGCCAACAGTATTAAGACTTAAGTATTATTGCCAGGTCAAAAGTTGCTTGCAAAGCAGTTTTTGCTGAGATAAGGGCTGCCTTTTCATTTACTTCTCCTGTAAATAGTAACGGATAAAAAGGCGGTGATGTGTTGTCTAGATGAAGATAAGGACAGGCAGAGGGCAGACTGTAAAGTCAAAGATGCATTAGCAACATTTG
Organism: Plectropomus leopardus; assembly: GCF_026936395.1. Lineage (NCBI taxonomy): Eukaryota > Metazoa > Chordata > Actinopteri > Perciformes > Serranidae > Plectropomus > Plectropomus leopardus. The sequence continues at coordinate 14,324,320 of NC_142186.1, forward strand.
AAGAAATGCAGGTGGATGATATTGTTAAGCAGACAATTCTGAATAGAAAAGAGTTGTTTCTAGCATAGCCCTATCTGTATGTATTGCAGCATGTTACACAACAGAAATGAATCAAGGGCCTTCCACTGAAGGTCAGGTCAGAGAAAGTACAGGAGAGATGATAAAGTTTCCAGATCTGCTGCAGCTGTGGGCATGACAGCATGGGAAAACGCCAAGAGGAGGAGAAGGTAGAGCGATGTGAAATTGATGCAGAAAACAAAAAAGGATGAAAGAAAAGGGGACAAGGAGGGAAAGACATAGAAATAATCTTCATTGTGGGAAAGTGTAGTTGAGCTGACTGTGTGTCCAGCCACTACCAATCTGACATGAGTATGGGAAGTAAATAAAGATCTGCCTCCTGTGACAGAGCAGGTTTGCTCTGCTTCACTGCAGCACCAGGCTGCTCACTGACTTATAAAGGCAGCACTCTGGAAGAAAAAGCAGAATGCTGATTTTGTAGTATAAAATGTACATAAGATCATTTCTTTTAAATTTTCTTGTATCATCACTATCAGTACAAATGGATGAATGTTTGAAGAAATTTAAGGTTTTTTTTTTCCAGTACAAGTCTTTGTTATTCATTCGTATTACTCAAATAGTTAACAAAAATGTAGTTGTGTTCAATAGCTGATTATACAGAATGAAAATCTTACTACTTACTACTACTATCTTACTAACACTGTTTCCATCCGCAGCACGTTACAGTTGCTTCTAAAAGAAAAGTGCAACATTTTAGGAAAAAACACTTCTTCCTTCTCTTGCCAAGAGTTATAGGAGAAAATCAATCAATTTGACTTTCATGTCCTTTTCATATCTGTATGGAAAATAATCTACGTTACAGCTAGCAGCCAGGAAGCTTAGCTAAGCAAAAAGACTCAAAACAGAGGGAAAAAGCTATAAGCCTACAATGTAACACGTACTGTATGCATGGAAGTGTAAATGTCTCTCTAAGTGCATATATTTTTGTAAGATAGGTACTTTTATTTTGGAAGCATATGTTCAACACAACTAATTTAGAACAGCTAGATTTAGATACAACACTTTTACAACTGAATTTGTACAATAGTGAGTCACTGTTGTACAAATTCAGTTTGAAAGGAAGTGTGATTTCATAATGTCATACTGAACTGAAAAAAAGATAAAAATAAAAGTGTGTGAGAGAAGGCAAAAGAGGGAGACAGTGAGCCAGCTTTAACCAGTGGAAGTGATATTTTTTTGTTAGTTGATAGTGGAGGAGAGAGCGCATAGTAGAAGAGTCTCATGTTCAGTTAAGTGTCATATTTACAGCTCATCTAATATTGAGTTATGGCATCTCACTTCACACCTCATTAGTGGGTTGACCAGCGGAAAACAATAGTGACATTAGCTTTTTGTTAAGTAAAGAAGATACTGAGAAAAGACGATTGAAGCAGAGGAGAGGAAAAGCAGACGAGAGGGGGTAGTATAGGGCGAGTCAAAACCAGAATTAGAGAGAAAAGATGCAGCACTCCCATCATCGAAAGTAAAACAACCAGATATATTTTGGCAGAAAAATGCATCTTCAGCTTAGAAGGTGGGGCTGAATGTGAGAGTGTGTATGCACTGTCACATGACTGACGCAGCCAATCAGAAAACTGTGATCCAGGTTCACTGCTAAGTTTACTGGGTCAAAACAGATGTGAGAAGAAGGAGGGAGCACAGGAGATAGAGGAAGGGAGGAAAAAAGGGGGAGGGCGTATTGAGTACCAGTCACAAATTTTCACCCTGGCAGGCTTAATCTCTCTTTCTGCACAATGTTTCTGTCAATCTCGTTGGTTACCCCCCCCCCTTTTTTTTTTTTTACCATTTCTGTTTCTGTTTTGCTCTTTGCTTTCACATTTTGTCCTTTTTTCCCTTTTGCAATAAATGTTTTATTGTATTGCAATAAAACCCATTACCCCCTCACTGAATATGTTATGTTCTAAATATATCTACATTCCCTGGGGTTTTATTAATGTGGTTCCTAAAATGCAAAAGAATGCATGAGAAAATAAACAGCAAAATATTTGGCAAATTAGTTTCCCTAGCAGAAAATAGGTTTTATTTTGTGTGAGTTTGCATAAAATAACAAAGGTAGATATAAAAATGTTCCTTCCAGCTAAAACTCGTCACTGTTCCAAAGTTCAAGTCCCTTGTGGTTCAAAATAAGAAACTTGTGCAGTGTGGTTTTGGAGGTTGTTAAAAATCTACATGCAGGATTCATTGACAGCGTGGAGTGTGTTAGCATGCCTAAATTGTAATCATTTTGTCCACCTATTTCCCTCATATTTTTTCTTCATTTCCTATGACCGCTGTCTTCACTCCTTTGTGCCTCATTCTGATGCAAAGTCATTCTCTGTCTATACTCTGGTGTCTTCATTTTTTACTTCTGTCTTTTCTAGCTCTGTCTCCTCTGTCTTCAACTGTTTTATGTTTGCTGTTACTTGAGACAGTCAGCAGTCAGTATATGAGGTGTCAGGGAGGAGCTAAAAAAGATCCCACTAGGGTGGTTGGTGCGTAATTTTGTCTGATTTTTAGATTTGGGAGGAATAAATGTGCACAAGAATAATTTCAGGGATGCATTAGCTGAGATCCTACTATTTTTTACCATGGGGTGTGCAAAATGGAATCAAAATATACTGCATGGGTAGGAAGAAAGGTAAAAAGCAAGACAACAACACCAGATGAAACAGAGAGATGCTGTATGGGGAAGAAAAGAAATCACAGGGAGGGAGATCAAGAGTGAAATATAAAGAGAGAACTACACACTGAGAAACACAAACAGGGGAAATAATAATAGGCTGAGGCAGCTGAGAGATAAGAATGAAATGTGAAATGGAGGCTTGATTGGGATGAAAATGAGATGACACAAATGAGACAGAGAGGAAGAGAATTGATATGCGGTTCACTGACAACACAAAGGGTGCCACACACATTCCTTCATAAACAATTTAACCATATTTCCCATATAACACACTCTTAAGTTATTCCGCACCATATGCTTGTCCCATTTACTTATGGTTTCACATGCAAGCAGTGCTGTGGCTATAATTTAAGAATAATTTGTTCCTGCTGTTTCATATGCCCGTATCTTATTTTTCTACCCATATGGCCAAGCAGCGTGATATTCAGTTTACATACAGTATGCCTCTATTTCCAACATCTCCATCAGATAACATTCAGCACAATCACACTCAATATTAGACTGGCTATTCTCTCTCTCATAGCACAATGTTTTTCTGATTACCATCAGAGGCAATATGGGGCACCGCAATTCACTTGCAAATGCTGCATGTATAAGACCGCATTATGCTTTTATTGGCGACTGAAAACATTTCTAATATAAGGACAGACACAGGGGAAGGAATAAGAAGGCACTGTGCTGGGCGCAGCCCTCAATAATACAATTTTTTGTTCAGCAGCAATAGAAGACTCCCTCCTGTGCCGCACATATACTGCACTGGCCTGTCAAACAGGCTTTTATTATGAGAGACAGAGAGGGAGAGAGCATCTGAGACAGCAGGAACAATTACAGTATTATTTGGGCTTTGGTTATTTCCTGGCACCCCCTGTGTGTTTATGGGAACATGCAAGCTGGTGTGCGTGGTACCGTTTGTCCTGTGTCTTTTGCCACATATTCTTCTTGGTTCACTTGGATAACAAACAGGAAGGGTGTGCATTTCCTTTGGCCATGATACACAGGCCACATCTGGAATATTAGATGGACAACAGTGATACTATTTCTTCATGCTAAATTATTCTTTGTATGTTTGGTTTTACCTAAGGATATCAGCCATCTTTTTTTTTAGTATCCTGAGGTCAACATCTTCATATATATATATATATATATATATATAATATGTATATTGTCCTCTCTTAAATATACAGAAATGAAACAGAAGTTACCATCTCACAGTTGTATGCCTCCGCAAACCAGTCGAGTTGCAGATACAGTTCACATCCATGTCTGTCCAGACTCATGATACTTGCCAATACTTCTAATATGGATGTTGCTGCAAAGAAGCTAATATTCTAAAACATGGATGATTCAAACACATCTTCGTCATTATCATATTACAGTTTGGATTCTTGGGTTGTGGCCAATAACATGTTTTGTGAAGTCATAAGGACCTTGACCTCTGACCACCAAAATCTAATCAGTTCATCTGTGAGGCCAAGTAATTGTTGGTGCCATATTTGAGGAAAATCCCTTTTTGGGTTTTTAAAATATAGCATTCACAAGAATGGTATAGACGGTAAGAGGTATAATAACAACAACATAGTGATATGAGAATTAAAATTAGCTTTGTGTATTTTAAATTCATGCGATGTGAAAACTGAGCAAATAATTCTGGGCGCCAGTTACTCCTTTACTGATTGTGTAGCCGTTATTTTAACACTGTGCAGGTATTTGTTTTGTAAGTACTTTCTTTTACTTCATCTACCATGAAGCGAAACATTTTAATAGTAATATTTATTATGTTTTTAATAATATTTTTAAGTTTTTAAGTGATATGATGCTGCATGTGGCATCAATATGACACATTTCAGCAGTTCATTTTTTTTTTATCATTTATTTATTTATTTTTTATTTGTTGGTGTTCCCAGACTATTTGTGTTCAATCACCTGTTATTTGTCGGGCCTATTTTTGAACAAAAATATGAAACTGTCCCACAGCTACAAAAAACCTTGACCTCTTCTTTATTTGTGCTTGATTTAAGTGAATGGATAATAATGATCCAATACTGAACTAAAGCCCAGAACTTTTATAACGGTAGCAACTTAACTTCAATTTAGACTTTAACTTAAATTAGGAGGGAATTCTAGCTAGAATACGAATTGGCGATGGAGCAACCAGGTCCTTTCAGGTCCAGCTAGACTGGTCAGTTGATAATTTTTATTGGCTGCCAACAGGAACGTGTTCCCAGAAGCAGGTTTTACTGCAATTTCTGTTACTTCACTGAGTAAATCCAAGAAAGATTTTTATAACTCTAAATGTTCCAGATTTGGGGTGGTGCCACTTTGTACTTAGAAAAGTTATCGAAATATCTCACTGCTGCTTCTTGGAACAGGCCACAAGTTTTGGAACAACTGCTGAGCTGTGTTTGTCACATCCAGTGTCTGTTGCTGTGAGGACTGTCAACACTATGTTATTGAGTGCTTTGCAAACATTGCAGTGACTCAAAGCAATAAGGCAGCAGAATCCTTAACTTACAGATCCCTGTGTCAGAGGAATTAAGTAGGTAACTGTGCCATAAAACCACCAGAATGCCAGTCAGCTCTTCAACCTTAAAAAAAGATGTGTTAATAGCTACACATGTTGTGCAGTTGTAAACAAAATTAGCTTCCCTAAAATGGAACACTCTTTCAACACATCACTATGTTGACAAGGTATTAACAGGACGGCCTGACTTTGACAGCGGCGTTAAATGTTTTTAGCAGTACAGCTGCTGACACAGAGCTGTGACATTGGCAAAAGCAAGCTGTAAGGGACTGAAGAGGTGGGGCTAATAAAAAAATAATGAGCTGCCTCAGTTGCCTGCATATGAGCTGTAAGATACTGATATCAATAACATTTATGAGCTAAACATGAAACCTCTTTATATCAATAAAGTTTCAGTTCAATGGGGAAATTAATAATAAGCGCCCAAACAAAACAAATCACATTTACGTGACCGTAGAGCTGGCGGACAGACAGTAAACAGCCAGGAAACACAGGAGCATTACTGGTCAATTGCGTCAGATACTGTGTAGTGAATGTACGGTGGCCCTGAAAGCTCAGTGCCCCGAAATTAAGAAACGGCATACAAATAGACACATCACAAGCATGCTATATGAAGAAACATCACAAAGAGCATAGAAGAAGATTAAGAGAGATCTGCCTCTTTCTCTCTCTCTCTCTCTCTCTCTCTCTGTCTATCTATCTGTATATATATATATATATTTATATATATCCTTAAGCAGTACAGATAAAATAGATTCTGTTACTGTATTTCTTTAGAGCACTGTTTGGCTGTAATATGAGAATTTATGGGCAAGAAGTGGGCACCATGCTGTTTCCTGTATTGTAAAAGCGGAGGATAAAGAAACTGAGATCAAACTGTAAAACCAAGCAACGCTAATCAAATTTAAACCAATATGCTCTTACTTTGTTGCCTATTTGTATGATGAAATGTTTTCAGGAACGTATTTTTAGCTTACTGTTTAACTCTAATTTGTGGGAGCATTTATTGGTCCAGTGCAGGGCAGTGCATTCTGGTACTTGTAAGTTTTCTATCTCTTGAGCAAAAGCAAATGCCATAGCCCTTTTTCTGATTTCTCTGGTTATGAAGCACCATTGTCAAAGTATTTGCATCTTTCTACTGCATAGACATCTAAGGTTTATGAAAAGACCATCGCACAGAGCTATGTTAATATATGGGCTTATTTTAAGGATTTATCAAAACTGTGGAGATTATAGATTTCCATGCATCAAAACCACCTTTTATGTGTTCCTTTACACCGTGTTTGGGTATTAGTGTCTAAAATATAAAGCTCTCTACTCTTATCAGTGTGATACAAATGTTTTATGTTATATCTCTATCAACTTGTATGACTATTCAGTGATCATCAAGAAATAACTGTCAGGGGCATTAATGGCACCGAAGAGTTCTTTGCCACAGATGTAAGTCAATTGAAAGTAATATGGTGAGCCCCATACGGATTTAGACTGTGACACATTGTTTGATGTTTCAGCTCCCTACTGTTATTACTTTGCTGAATATGAAATGACACAGTCATTACGAGGTAAAAGACTGGCAGCTTTAATTAGAGGGTATATTCATCCATATGAAGTGAACAATTAAATAACTACTGTCATTTCAGATGCAAGGTAATTAAAACATCAAACAATGTGTCACTGTCCAAATACGTAGGATGCAGAGTACACAAATGGATGAGCTCCACAGGCAAATGACCTTTTTTCCTGTGAAATTCAGACTGTCAGTGATATTCTGAGCTTGAATGGTGAGAAGTCAGAGACATGTTGACTGGTGCTGTGATGTATCACATAAACATAGTGTTGTGTAGTTGGAGCGTATACATAGATAAATTGATACATAATTTTAAAACATTAAAGGAAAGACATCAAAGTCACGACTTTATATAATGGGATACGACATTTCATTTCATTTCATGATATGTCATATCATTATCAGCTATAATGACCTTGACAAGAATCAGAAGAGTATTAATTAAGTAACAGACCTTTTTCACAGCTTACACTTGCTTGTCATAGCAGGAAAAAGTATGGTTTAATTGATAGCATCAAACACAACTGTATAAGGTAAGCTAGCTTAAGGGCTGTCGTATTGTGAATGCAGGCTTACTGTCCAGGCTTACCTCTTGAACTGTTCCTATCTATCTACAAACTCTAATTTAACCACAATTGTACAAAACCCATGTAATCATGAGCCAGTTATTCATGTGTAACCCAGATAATTGGGGAGGCAGTGATCACATGACCGATGCGCCGACAGGAGTAAAGACGGAAGTAGTATAAAGACCAACAGTCCACTAAGTGAAGTGGATTAGGGTAGCGGATGGGTCAAACAAACACAGGACTTAGCCCCGGAGACCAGTGTTTTGTCTTGTGTGAAACTAAATGAACTATGACTTATTTTAAGTTGTGCTGCACCATGTTTCTTTCCCTAAACCTACCCTTTGTAACTTTTTTTGCCCTTAATCTAACCTACATAACTTTACGTCAGTTACCTTTAGTGACTAACATCATTTGTGGGGCGCTAATTTGTGAGATACAATATGTATATGAGGATATATTGCACTGTTATAGCCTACTGAGACCCTTGAGGGAACTAAGTCATCATTTATGAAATTACTATTACTAGTGCTTTTTTCTGCCTCAATTCTAAGTTTCTACTTTAAAGGAATTTTATTTGGTAATCAAGAGATATTCATGTAAGAAGAGAAAATTACGAAAAAACATAATGATGGAAAAAATAAAGAAAAAAACGAGATGTATTTAATCAGTCAAAGAAGAGAAGAGTTTAACTGAACATCCCACTTGTAAACATGCATATTAATAATACCACAAAATAAGATAAGAAGACAGCATATCTCTTATCAACAACAATAATAACCCTGTATGACTACATTACTGCCATAGCAAGTGGTGGCTAGTTACTCAGCAGGCTGATACATACACTAAGTGCCAGCAATATCGGGGACTCCAACCTTGGCCTCCAACCTCTTCCATCATTACTCACTTTTCACTGATGTATTTATAACACCACATTCTAGCAGATTGGAAGCACACATAGGAAGATGGCCAAGCTGAGCTGGAGACAGCCCAGGAGGAGGCTAGATCTGTGAGCATGGAGCTCTTCAAAATGAAGAACTCCTATAAGGAGGCTGTAGGTCAATTAGAGCCCTGAAGAGGGAGAAACAAGAACCTGCAGTGAGGAGTACATCAAGCACACTCTTCCTGTGGTTAACACTTAACTGTCTATTCAAGTTTAAGCAGGAAGCAAGAATATCACCATAGAAATAGAGCGATGGTAGAATGGACTTTCCTATTGAAATCAGCATAGTGGGATGGTCAGAGAAGTGGCCATTTTTATATGTACCATTGCCATTGCAAAGAAGTGCGAGCATTGTACCAAAATAATTAGCAAATGAACCAACTTGCTTCAAGTCTTAAACTCACAGGGATATGCGTTTGTGCTGTTTTCAGACACCTTTTGTGAAATATATCGATTGCCTTGCTTCCAAAGAGGAGCTGAGGATTGCTGGATATAATTGCTTCATATTTATGTTGATAAGTAAGAGAATCACAACCTTTGATCATGTTTGATCATGTCTGTAATGTCAGGTGTTGGTGTGATTTCAGTTGAGTTCTGCCTGTTGGCTCAGTAACAAACCAGGACACACAGATTTTAACAGTTATGAATGTGATGATAGGCCCTGGCTAGATGATAAGCATCAGCAAGATACAGACAATAGAACAGGGACTTAGGGCTTGATTCAATGAGACGCATTTTGATGACGTTACATGCGTGACGCTGTTCCACACAGCTCTATATCCCACCTGTGAGCTTTTCAGAAGCGGACTGTCCTGCCAGCTGATACTGGTGACTTGCTGAGATTGTGCTTACTTGGTCATTTTCCCTTGATTTTGTGTTGTTTTTATCCTTGATTATTGTCATTCTGCCATGGGTGAGTAGGCTACATATACAAAATTCCTCCCTTTTCTGCCTGTTTAAATAATGTTCACTGATGTTTTTACCCACTTTGTTGTGCTGTAGCCTACAGTCCGGCCATGAACAAAGTAGATCAAAGAATTTTGACTGTGTGTGAGGCAAAAACAATGCTTATCTTGATAATTATACAGACATCTGCAATCAGCTCTGGAGTCTGTCGTGGCTGCAGCGTGGCGCAGATGGACCCGGTGGAATTTAGACGTTCATGTGGACGGTAGGCCAAGAGTTCTCCAAATAGTGTGTGACACACATACCAACTAACAACAATATATACTAAACTAATTTACTTTATTTATATTATTTCTAATGACACTTGACACTTGAATATTAAAAAATATGTCATATTTCATACTAAACACCTAAACACCTCAAAATAATCTCAAGAATTATTTATATTTACTAAGGACAACAAAATGCAGTTAAGCATAACATTTCAACTGCATGTATGGAATTACCTTCATAATGTATTTCATCAGATTGATGTATTGAATTACTCTGCAATATTTGAGGTTCCTTGATAAGAATACCTGTGAGCATAAGGAGACCATGATTCCTTGTGTTATGCTTCAGCCAGACATGGAGGTCAAGAGTGAGACTGACAGGAAGTTGGCAGAGAAGGATGAGGAGATGGACCAAATTAAGAGGACTAGACAAAGGGTGATCCACCCAGAGCAGCCTGAACTCTTAGGTTAGGAGCAGGAATGATGCTGTGAGGATCAAGAAAAAAAATGGAGGGAAACATGAATGGCATGAAGTTTAAACTTAGCCAAGGCAATCATTACTCTATGAAAGCCCAGAGGGAAGTTCAAAGATGTCCAAGAACAGCTCAAAGTAGGATATGGATCATCTGTAGTCAAAAGGCTGCAACCAACAGCTCAAGTTTTGATCCACAGTCATAACTTTCCAGTTAAGATACACCACTGGCACATTTGGGAGAATGTTTTTTCTTTACTTTCTTCTTACTTTTTTTTCTTTCTTTCCTTCTTTCTTGTTCTTTTTTTAATACTCTATGAACAGATAATAATAATAATAATAATAATAATAATAATAATAACTTAGATTTATAATGTGCCTTTCAAGAAACCCAAAGATAATGGTTGATGTTCTTTACTATTGATAGGAGTCAGGTGCCAACTTAGAAGTTACAACTCAAGTTGTCGCCAAAGCCAGGCCTATCATGCACTGTCCCAATGCTGGTGAAAGGTCTGGCTGAACCCCTTATAAATATGTGCTTGTATTTCTTCAGACCAATCACAATCATCATGGGCGGTGCTAAGCCCAGAATGCAGCAATTATTTTGGTGGAGAGCTTAGCAGTAGCTTTAAAATGCCTAAAGTCCCACTAAAGAAAATGCCACACAAAACAGACATTTTAGTGTGTAGGTTGCCAGCACTGAGGTTGTTTTGTGTCATGCACACCCTTAGACTATATAAATAATGGACATAGCTACAACAATGTCACCCACTGGTTTGCGGACTGTTGTTTTGAAGCTTCGAGTTAGGCATTTAGGCCACTGGCATCTTGGTTTTTTTGAGCCAGAAGTGACCAAATTTGGATACGAGGTTTGAATTTTGGAGGAGCGAGGATTGGATCTGACTCACAGACTGAAGCAACGCTCACAGACGGCCTGCCGCTCATGCTGCCCCGCCCTAAAAGATGCATTATTTTGGCCTCAATAAAATGTAAACGAGGTTGAGTTATGACAAAAATTCACTCCCTGTACCTGTACTCTGCTGTAAAGTTGGGCATTTTTACATGGTTGTCTATGGGGATTAACTCTGATTTGGATCTGCCTCAAATGGCCATTCTGTGAACAGTTTGTGGCACTTCCACATTGGCTTCATTATTCAGCTTTGGAAGTTGCCACTTGGCTAAAACGAAGTGTGGTGATGGCTCTGGCTACGTGAGACTAGTTGCACGTAGCCACAAAGATTTTGAAAATGTTTACCAACTGAGACAAGTGGCGAATGACAGGCTTTATACCCACAGCCTACATCCTGTGGGCCAGAGGACAACTCAAGGGGTTTTGATAACTTTCTCACACAGTATACAACTGAAAGATCTTAGACTTTTTCTTATAGGAGAAACTTGTGTTTGCAGATTTGAGCAGGTGCATAAATGGAGCTTTAGGAAGCTCACACTGCAAGGAGAGTGTTTGTAATGATTAAAAAAAAACTAAAATCATTTGTATCCAGGCTGGCTTGAAATTTTAAGCTCACTGAATTTGAAAAGACAATTTAAGGTCATTTTTAATTCAGTTGTACCTAAATCCATTAGTTACAAAAACTAAGTGATTTATATACAACTTCATTAGTCAACCTGATTTTTTTAGGCTGCCCTTCACTAAGCGAAAACAAAGAGTCTCTTTTAGATCATCAAGTAAAGGGTCAAAAGCATTAATACCTTTAAGTCATTGCATTTTAGTAATGAAGTTTATAACAGCATGATTTTATTTTTCTAAGTGTTTTCATAGTCTTTATTCATAAAGCACAAAAATATTGAGATGAGTAAAATGTCATAATTAAATTTGCATTACATGTTTCTCATTTGGCATATTATTTTATCCAGTGAATTGGTGGAAAAATTGGTATATTGGTAATATAAAAGGTACTTTTTGCAGTATCCAGTGTAAATCATGTACTAATGTTTACTCTTATACCGACCCTATAGGCTACTTGTGACAGATTCTCTTATTTTTAGTTCTGTTTTCGAGTAGGAAGTAGACAACATGAATACAGAAAGAACACTCAGATGGCCATTTCAACAGTGCTGATACAATTGCCATTTTATTCACCACTCTGGTTAGTGAGCACAGTGGACAAAGCAATCTCCTGGAAGTAGAGAGGTGATTTTGTTGCAATTGTTCCTGTCACACAATGGGTTACCAATGGGCCAAAATCCCCGAAAAGCAGTGCAATTATCTAATAGTAGTGGAGTTTTTTGCTTAGGAACAGTGAAAAAGAAATAGCACTAAACTGCAAGATCTGATTATGGGCTTGATTTTAAATTGCCTGACTTCAGGTAAGTGGGTATGATTTACAGGATCTCAAGTCTCCGAACCATAAAATTCAGCAAAATGGCAAGAATGGGCCAATATGGATACCTGCAACAACACAGAGGTAGTGATGAAAATTGCCTTCAGGCTGCGCTGTAGGAGTGAACAACAGAGGAAGCATCTATTTCTTATGTACATCAGTAGCAGGTACACACACAGACACCCACACATGTACAGTACACAAAAATACTGACATTGATTTGTACACATGCACAAACACTCAGATGTGCACACACAGGCACACACAGGCACACACTCAATAGGTGGTCTGACAGAAGTGGTTTATTGTGCATGAATGCTCCTCAAATTTCACCATGTTGCATCAGCCAGCCAACTGTGTTTTTGCTAAATTAGTTTGCCCTTGTTTCCTAGAGCAAATGAAACAGCAGAGTATGCAGTGTAAATGGCATTCAGATCTCACATTTAAGGTGAAAGGTAGCATTTTAAAATGTATATGTATATATTGGCTTTTGGGTCATTAAATCCTTTATATTTCCCCACTTTTTTGATACTGTAATAACATTAAAGCATGAGGTTTTTATATACAAAATATGGGGAATCATTTGTTGGGGATTTGTATTACTGGTCATTTGTAGGTAAAATATTTTTAATATGGGTTGTTAAAAAGGAAAAAATATTTTCATATTATATTTGCAATATACTGGATGTACTTAAAGCTGTTGAAGAAAAAAATAAAGTTTTATTATTATAAACAAAAACAAGAGTTAATGAAAAACTAACACAAGTGAACAGCTTAGCTTACATACATGATGATAAATTAAAAAAATAAAAATAAAATAATTAGTAGGTAGTAAAGCCCGGTAAAACATAAATATTATGTCAATATCAGCCTAGATACTGTCAAAAATTTTGGATAACATGATATCATATGTGCTTATTTTTCTTATTTAAGGCAGCATTACAGTAACGAGATGTATGCCATGGTCTGTAGCTCACACTGCAGGCCCTGCGCTGCCCCTTTGAACTTGCATCATTGTATATCATTTCACATCCCATTCCTTACTCGACGCTGCTTCAAGCTGCAGCCAACAGTTATGGTACACATGGTATATTAATAGAGTAATGAATAACATTTCCATTGAATAAAAACCTTATTTGGCAGGAATAATTGTTCCAGGTATTAGGAAAAGCCTCACAAGTTACTAGGGAAGCCGAGCTATGGTTTGTTAAAAACTTTTGATTTTGATTGCAAAAAGCATAAAAATATAAATGATTGTTCCTACTTTGTCTTGGTAGTGACCATATTATATATGAGACAAGGCCCCTTGAGGTGCCATAATCAGTTTTTAATGGCTTTCACTCTGTGTTGGATGGTTCAAGTCTCCATGTTGGCCATTAGAATCTAATAATGGACACCTGGGGCCTCATTCATAAAACTGTGTAAAAATCATGTGAAAGCACCCATAGTCAACTCTGCAAGATATTGAGTTATTTGGTCAAAAGCATCAAGGTATATGATTTTCTCCACATCACTTAGCCCTATGATGTGCTTTTTTTTTTTTTTTTTAACTGCACTGGATTTTGTTTGCCTTTTTAGCAAGATTTTAACCTTGAACTGAAATGCATTGATTGTATTTATTGCAAATGGAACTCATCTAAATATTATCCCTCAGTTTAGTTTATCTTTGTGAACTTATTTTAATACAATCTTGAACAAAAAAATCCCAACAACATAATTAAATAGATTACAGAAGTACTAGCAACACATTTATATTGTACTTGATGTGATTCATAGGTCCGTATAGATTAATTCTAAAGAAATATCTTCTAAAATAAACATTTAAGAAATATTCATTTAATATGATACATTTCTTCATGTTAATAAAGTATACAAAATCTAATTCTGTTATGCCTAAAAATATGTGTATAGATAGTTATGGGGTTAAATTAGTCAAAAAACACTTTATGTACAAGTCGAATTATGCAAATATGGTGATGAGGCTTTGGAGCACTGTCAGTCTCTGACACGCGCTTGGTTTGTTTAACTAATTAAATGATTAATCATTTCATTACTTATTCATTTATTTGTTCATATATTTACCCATTCCATTAGTCGTTCATTGAGCCATATAATGTGATACAAAGACTTTAACACCATCATACATTAATTCAATTTTCAGGGCACGAGAAGCCAACAGTTCACAGTTATGACAAATTATTAGTCTCCATATCTTACTGTGAATTTGGTCGTTTTCCAGTCTCATGCCCATAGATGAGAGGACTTTGTCTGTCTTCCTGTTTGCTGTCTGCGTCAGATCTGCAGATGGTGAAAGAAACATTTATATATTTGACACCTTGTGTTTTTAATGGCACTGAAGCATAAAACAGGCCTTATTGTTTTGCAACTACAAGGGAGGGCCATGCACACATTTCACTCCTGTCATCTTTTATTCAAAAGCAGTGTAAAAGCTTGCAATTGTTGCACCAGCATAACAAAGGTGTGTTCTTGTGTCACTAACATGTCAAACAGTCAGATCATGAGTTAGCAGTCCAAGAGACAACAGCAGATCCAAGGCAGACAAATAAATTAAAATCTGACTGACAACTGCAATATGCATGATATATTTACTTTGTGGAGCAGTGTCAGTGGACTTCAGCAGCTTAAATCTATCAGTATCGAGGTCTTAAAAACATCTGGCAACATTTATTCAGGAGTTTATAGAAAAACAAATCAGTCATATCAAATAAAACATAAACCCAAAATAACAAGCAAGTTTTCTGCCTGCCAAAGGCGTACGTCGTGCCTAAAAAACAAGTGTTGTGTTTGTATCTATGTATTTTATCAAACGGCTCTTGTTCTTGGGTGTAGGTGATAGCTGGCACTGTAAATGTTTCATCATTCTTCCTGCCTGCTGTCTCAATAAATAATAAAAAAAAGAAAACATGTTTTCTTTTTCCAATCTTAGAGAAAGCAAAAAAAATTCAGCTCCTTTTGAGCATGCTGAAATACACATAAACATATGCACATAGTCCACACATGTGCACACACTGCCGGCCTGTCAGACCTGATTTCTTTAGTGAAGTTACAGACTGTGACTTTCATCATGGTAAAGAGAATCGTGTGCAGGGCATAGTGACAGTTTCACATACACAGCCACTGAATTAGGCCCAACCCTGCTGGTATTTTTAGCTATTGAAACATCTTGTTTTTTTTTCCTCCAAACTGATTTTGCCTGATAGTTACTGAGGGTGGTGCTTTTCTTGTATCGTCTCCAATCTCCTCTCACATAGGGTGCAGTACTGAACACTTTCTTCTGCAAAGAGCTAGGTGTTTTATTTCTTGCCTTGTCTTGTCTGTAATACTTTGTTATAGATTGTTTGTTTCCGCCATTTTCTCTTCTCTTCTCTTCTCTTCTCTTCTCTTCTCTTCTCTTCTCTTCTCTTCTCTTCTCTTCTCTTCTCTTCTCTTCTCTTCTCTTCTCTTCTCTTCTCTTCTCTTCTCTAATCTTCTATTCTATTCTATTCTATTCTATAGTAGTACAAAAGAAAATGTGTACCACATACTCTTACAGTTACATACACAGTGAACCAATTCAGCCTCCACCCCTTAACAGTTATTTTAACTCTTTGGACAGTTTTTACAACAGAACCAGTCTTTGAGACAGACTGATGTTAGAAGTTGTAATGAATTTCATGCTTTCTTTTGTCACTTTTCTCTGCTCTGTTGTGCTGTGTTGATTTCTTGGTGTTGTTTGTTCTATTTTAAGCTGTTCTGTTCCTTTTCCTGTTGTTTTTGTAATCCATTCTACCTAGTTTCCTATGTCTCTCCACCATGGAGTAAGGTGTGTACTGGTGAGCAGCGCTACGGTGGAGGATGTTTGGAAGGCTGTCGGGGAACAGGTAGAATACGATAATTTGTCTTATGCGTCGAGGAAGAAAAAAGCTGTGGAGGTGTTTCTGTAGAAGCAAAGTTTGGTAAGCACACTGATCGCGAGTGGTATCTGGGTGAACGGGTTTATGCTAGCCGTGAGGCCACTGTCAGCTCCAGCTGCGAGGGTTGTTGGTTTCGACGTGCCCCCGTTTATTTAAGACGACGCTCTGGGGGCTTGGAATAAGACGGGGGGGAGTTTGAGTCCCTGAGCCAGTGGTGGGATGCAGGCACGTCCCAGATAAGGCTGTTCTGTCAGCAGTATACTGCCTTTTCCACAGCTGAGGCCAGGAGGGCCCTTGAGACTCCGGAGCAGAGTATTAGGCAGGTGGAGGTTGAGTTGGTGGGGAGTGATAGTGCGGGGCTCCAGGAGAATTTGTCAGAGGTGCGCAGGATGGCTCTGCAGACCGCACTGAGCTCCCTGAGACTGTTCAAGGGGTTTTACTGGGAGGTGCTGGGGGTTCTGCCTGACTCTGTGAGAAACTGTGCAGTGATGCCAAGGGGGGAGGAGGTGCCGGAGTTTCCTGTTCTGCAGGTGTCAGCAGAGAAGGGAGGCTGGCAGGAGGAGGGAGGCCTGCTGTGCTTCACCACTCCTTGTTTGGGGCAGTTTGGCCAGGCCAGTAGCAGGGACTTGTACACGGGTGTGTGTGAAGGTCAGGAACATCAGGTCATTGCAGGGCATCAGTCAGGATCAGTGGAAAGGGTTGCAGGGCGAGGACACGACTGTGAGGTTCAGGTGGAGGGTCTTTTACAAGCAGCCACATCCTAAGATGTCAGGGGACCTGCAGTGGAGGATCCTACCCTTTTTGCGGAGTGTCTGAAACCGTTAGCCATGTTTTTGTACACTGTCAGAGTCGCTGGTGTGCTGTGATTTCTCAAGGGTTTGTGTGTGAAGCTTGGGGAGACCCTCTGTATGGAGAGCTTCATCTTGGGCCCGGTGTACTCTGTGTTTTTGTGTTGGTCTGGCAAAGCTGGCTATCTGGCTCAGCCGCAGAAATAAGATGAGGGGCGTGGGTCCTACAGACCCGGTAGCTATTTTGAAGGGAATGATCTCTGCGCCCCTCAGGGTGGAGTTTATGTACTTTTCTATGAAACATGATGTTGATGCTTTTGTTAATGTGTGGGGGCTAGGAAACACACTCTGTTCTGTGGTAAAGAGGGGCTGACTATATGTATATGAGTGTTAACTGTGTTGCTGGTTGCTGTTGTGTTGTTTTAAGGGTTTAGTGTGTGCGTGTGTGTGCTTGTCTGTGTGTGCATTTGTACGTGTGTGTGTGCTTGTGTGTGTGTCAGTGTGTGGTGAGTGGAGGTTTTAATGAAGTTAATCAGCAAGGCACTTTTTCTGTTGGTGTTATTTTATTAAGAACATTAAAAGTCTCTTCTCTTCTCTCTATTCTGCTCTATTCTGACCTTCTTGTTATTGTCTGCATTTTTTAGTATCTCGGTATCAGGTGCAGTGAGTGACAGTTATTGGTCTGGTGTCAGTGGCTCAGGCGTTACCTCTCTTTAAGGCTGATCTCATTTCCCACACACTTCCTCTGTGGGGTTAACGGCTGGCAGGCTCATACACATCCTGGCTGAGGTACATGCTTGTAGGAGGGAGAACAGAATAGGAGCCATTGCTGTCATGGGAGCTACCAACTGGATGAGAGCATGTGTATAGTGGCATTTCATAGCGTAATGTCCAATTAAGCCCATTGATTGAAGAGATAAGTAACAGGTGTCATAAACCATTATGCAGCTATGATGATCATAATTCTTCTTTAATTGTCCCCCTAAAACCTGTCATTTTTCATTCTTGCTTACAGTACGTATGTGTCTGAGCACTAGTTGAGCCAGAGAAGTGCAGGTTTCATCATTTTTGCATCTTAAAAATGGGAGTTTTTATTTAACTTTGCAAACAAGCATTTTACACATCTCAGGAGAAGAACCGGTGCTGCAGACTTTTTGGGAAAAAAAATGCATTAAGGGGTTAGTTATTTGTGGAGTAGTAAAATTGATGTCATTAATCAAATGACTCCCTCTAGAAATTTGGAAAATAAGAACCAGAAAGCCTTATTTTTGCCTGCACTGTCTAATGACTTCTGAGGCCCCATCCTAACTTTTCAGGCCATTTGAAATTAGCCTATTGTTGTGTGTTGTTTTGTATAGCAGACAGGCTGTAGCTAAGATGGAAAAGACAGGGAGAAAATTGATGGTGAAGAGCAGATGGATGATGGTCCACCAAGAGTGAAAGTTAAACACTAGTGGTGGTAATTTTTAGGGGGTAAAAAATCACCTGTTACATCGTAAAAAATAGAATGAGGTCTTAAAATGTCTATGTCCTTACATAAACTCTGCCTAGAAATTTAATCCATAGGTTACTGAAGTAAAATGTGATTTCTAGAAAACAGGACTATTCCATATAAGGTTCATACTTTCTTCTTTTGTAGCAGAAGAAAAGTTGTACAAAATACATTAGTATTCTACAGTATAACTCATAGTTTGCCCTACTTTTGGTTTGTTATCAAGCACTATACGTAGCGCATATGTTTACTATTCAGTGGAACTGAGTATTTTACCTCACATGTACTACTTAACTAAATATCATTAATAAATCAGAAGCAGGAAAACCCAGAAGTCTTCTTTACAACAAGGTCTTTTTTCACATACTCTTGCTATTGAACATGACTTCTCTATTCCTTCACAAGAAAAAAAATACTACTTTTTTTTTAAAAAGAAAAAGCTCATTCTGTGTTTCAAGCACAATTCATGATCCAGATACTAGTTTTAAGGGATAAAACCAGATGTTGGACAGAGCTGATGGCTGCGGTGTTATGCTCTTTTTCCTCTTACGAAATCTGTCTCTCAATGTGTGATAGAATGACTGTGACGCCAGGCTAAACTGACAGAACATATGACAAACTGGCCGAAAAAAATAATAAAATCACTTCGCATGGCATTTAGAGCCATGCCTTTTAATGACAGTGAAATCAACTGAATCACAAATGATTTATTACACACTGTATTTACTAAAATTCAACTTCATACTTAACACATCCAAGTAAAATCATTTTGCCTTCCATTCAATTCAGTACCATCCAATATGTGCAGGATCATTTTAACTGACTTTTAATCAATCCAGTGTTTGATTCAGACATTTATGTTCACTTGTGAGGGCTCTTAAAGGAAAAGTCAGCTCAGACCTCTTCCTGTTTAGTGTTTACTTGTGAGACTTAAAAGTTATATATCATCAGCATGCTGTACGGTGCCATATACCATTTGCACTATAATGGTATGTCCCAATGTCTTTGATTTTCCTGTCTGGCAGACTGACTGGGGGCCCTGAGCAGAGGGAAAGGAAGTGTGATAAACTGCCCATGGAAAATATAGGGGGCCCATGTCTGACCACTGTAGCTGGGGTTAGTAACCACAGACAAAGATGCAGGGAGGCAGATGGGGAGGCTTCAAAACTGTTCACTGCAGGGGTGTAACAGGGCAAACCCGGCTCTGGTATTTTGTATTCTCTACATTATGTTTTCTTGTCCAAAGAAAAAAGTATTTTCTTCCATGATAATTACATATGACTTTAACACTACATATGATTTTAACACTTAAACATGTTAATTAGACAGCAAGCAGCCACTTTGGCTACAACAGAATTTTCTCAAAAACTATCAAATAGGGAAATTAATGGTTCCCAGAAGATGAAGCCTCTTGACATGGTGATCCCCTGACTTTTTTTTAATCTCCAGTAGAGCCAACAGTAGGTCAGAGTTTTCACTTATCCAGGGAAATATTCCAACATTTACAATGTTGATGGGTATGAAAATGTGCAAGGACATTCATGGTGCCTAGATGATTTCAGGATGATGATACAATGACACAGTGATGCCATGACATTTCCTGCAGTGCCCCTAAGTGGTTGATATTTGTAGTTTTTGGTAAGATGCCCTTACAACTATTTGACTGATCTCATGTAATGAAGTACAAACTTTTATAACCAAAATATTACCTCCATCAGCCTCAGCTACACTTTCGTCTCAGTGCTAACAAGCTTGTGTCAGCATGCTAACATGATACAATAGGATGTGTATATGGTAAACACCAGCATTTTAGTAATGCCATTATCAATGTGACAGCATGCTGATGTTTGCATTCAGCTGATTTATGACACATAATGTAAATAACTTGCAAAGAAAGTAGTTTAGTCATGATTATATGTGGTGCTTATTATAAGAAAATGAATAAGTTCTGTATGGACTGTAAAGTCAAAAAAGGAAACCACATAATTGTTGGTGGTATCTAAGATAGGCTTACACCTATCATTACTGTTAAAGTAGGTTCCAATCATTACAGCTCAAACAGGAATTGCAAAGACAAAGATTGTTAAGTACGTGAGCTCTAAACATTTTGTAAATCAAGGCTTTTTACTTACTGATTTTAAATACCATTGTATTAATGATGCAACGTTCACTTTACATCTCGAGTCACCACCATCATTACCAAAACACTCTGCAGCAAGCCACTCAACTCTTTGCTTCTTGTGGGCACAGGTGCGGAGGATGTGGGAAAACAATACTTTGTGTGTCTACACTGCTGGTAGATTTTCATTTGACAAGTGTTGTCCCATGTTCTCATGAGTCTGTTGAGGAGCAATTAAAATTATTTTTCCTCTTATATTACATATAGATTTTTCGCAGACCAATACAACATTCATTAATTATCTATGTTGTGATGATAAAAGGGAAACGCTGTACATACAGTTTTTGTCATATGAGAGCACTACATCTGGAAATATTTCTCCACAGAGCTTTACATATTGCATGAGTACATGTCCATAATGTTGTCTTTGTTCTCCTGCGACCAAATTGGGATCATTACTTCTTAACAGATCGAATGCCTGACATGAATATGTTTTTGTACCAGACGCTAGGGTTGTCATAAGCTGTTTAACACTGTGATTCTCAGATGCATATGTTGTTCGGGCTGCATGTTCTCACATGTATATACATAAAAAGCATTTGGAGACATAATGTCCCATAAAGAGGAGCTTGTTCAGTATGTGGAACTAAAATGTGGACAGCACATGAATAACTCCTTCTCATACCTCAGTGAACATTAACAAGAATAGGCTTTTTCAGATCTTTCATACACACTTATAGTAGGTCTAAAACGCATGGCGGTCCTGAATATGCAGATCATGAATATGTCATTATTACAGAGCTTGATATGAATTCAAATCGTCTTGAGAAACATAGATGAAACTTTCCAGCAACAGATGCCATGATTCTCACCATAAAATACATACAAAACAACATCAGTGTATGATTATTTTCTAACTTATTCGCAGCCACTGATACTCTGTAAAAAGTAACACTTGCAAACCCTTGGTAATTGCACATCCTAAATCTTTAGTTTCGACTCCAGAGCCACCAGATGTTGCATATATATTTAAAGTTAAGTTCACTATGTGACAAATTTGCATAATTTAACAGTTTCTTCTAACTCAAGCTCTTTTCGTCTTTATCTTTATTATTCTTCTCCACTTCCACGCAAGTGCCATTGCTGGTGTGCATCACAGAGGTAGCACAAATACAAAGAAAAATAACATGTAAATGTAACAAATTTTTGTAAAAGACAAAAGAATAAGAGTAGTAGAAGCAGTAGCAGAAACCTAACTGTTAAATTTTACTCACAATCAGAATTAGAATGTTTATGTGAACAACCACACTCAGACGATCTGATGGCCGTCTTTAACCCCTGCACTGTTGCTCTTGGACTGAAAGCAAATCAGACAACAAACTTTGCTTGTAGGGGATCTGCGGTTTAGGATCTGTTTTTTCGATGGTTCCCCATGCTGCGTGGTACATGGTACAAATAACAATTAGTGCACAATTGCACTTAAGACCATTATCTGTAGACAGAAATTCTTGAAGGAAATGACGTTTGCTATTCTGGGAAACTCATCATGGGAGTATTGCTCAGCATGTTAGAGAGTGTGAGTTAAACCCTGAGTCTGAATATGAGTGTCTATGCGAAATAAAAATGGCCTCATAAATCACCACTCTAATACTATATCATTAAAAGGGAACTGACATATAAATCACTACAAGTCTATATTATCCCCACGGGGTATGTGTGCTTTGCACTGTCAGGCTGTCTGTCTTCCAACATGTCAGTCAGGCAGACTTCACGCCTGGATCACTGTTATTATGACAATCATAACATTTACCAGGGTATGGTATTTTAGGCACTATTATGAAATATCCAAAATTGAAAGCCAGTGTCTTGTCAGAGAGTCTGGATGTCTGGATGTGCACTATGATTTTAGACTTTAAGATACAAGGAACAACTGACAATATTGTTTTTTTGTCTCAATTACAAATCCCATGTAAAGTGTAACTGGAACTAAATACAAATAATAACCTAGACACACCACGTAGTTAAAGACTTACATATTTGGCACATTTCTCAATGTCAGTATTGAGAATGTCAAGAAGTTTTATTTGATAGAGTAAGACCATCCTCGCCCAAAAACATCTGTATAGGTTGTCTGTGCATGCACCTTATGACGACCCTTATTTACATTTATTGTGGCAGCCTCTAGTCGCAGTAGTTATTATTATGTGAGCAAAGGAAAAATTCATACTTATTAGCTAATTTATAACATTCATGACAACTGATCAGGGGTGAATTTTTATATAACTCAACCCTTTTACATTTTTATAAAGGCTTAAAGTTACGCATATTTAAAGGCGTGGCAGCTTGAGTCACTGCCATTGCTACAGTCTGTTGAGTCACTTCTGACTACAAAAAAACAGATTCTAAAATGCTGAGCTCAAGGCTTCAGGACAGCAGTCCACAAACCAATGACTGATGTCACAACAGCCATGTCCATTACTTTATACAGTCTGAAAGATCAATGACGCAATATACTCAACTAACCTCATGTGGGCTGTGTAAGGTAAACTAACTTGTGTACATAACTTAAATTATGTAACAATAATACATGTTTTAACACAAACCACAAGCTTTTCCTAAACCTAACCAGGAACTTCTAGTGCTGAACTGTGACCGTTTCACAGCGTAAATCACTTTTTTAAACGGTGACACACCTGTAGGTGCACCTGTTGCTGGCACTCTCCAACTATCTATAACTGACCAGCAAGTTTGAAAAAGAAAAAAAAAACATCTTAAAAGTCACCAGGTCTAGCGAGAAAGTCACTGAGTGTGTTGTGTATCAATGCACAAATACCCACTGTTGAAATCCATGCATTTGTTGAAACCGTACTTAACAACTGTGGTGGCTCATACAGAGTCAAGCAGACCTATGTCCACTGTGTAACTGTGCCTTATAACATAATTGTACCGCTGGCAGCACACCTCCGCTATTTAAATCAATGAACTACTTTATAACCACAGTGGTTGTTTCAGTGCATGTCCAATCTGGAAAAAAAATACAGTCACTACTATTTCATTGGTGCATTTTTCAGAAGCAAATTTAGTGAGTGGCCCAAGGCAAATGCTGTCTTACTTTACTTTTCACCCTTTCTCTCAGTGGAAATGTTGGTCTTGCCAGTGATAGAATAGAAGTAGTACTCAAAACTTTTTCTGAAGTGAAAATATAAATTGTAAAATTTTTAACACCGCAAAATCAGTTCAACAGTCAATATTTTACTTGAAGTGACGAGTAAAAGAGAGGCATGATCAGCAAAATATACTTACATTTCCTTACCTTTTCATTTTTTATATAATGCTGGATCATTAAATGAATAATTATATTATTCATATTAATACATATTGTACATATTAATATTTAATTTGCAAGGTAACTTAAACAGCAACATGTCTCTGTCAGGTGAATGTAGTAGGCTACAGTATTTTTCTGTGAAACAAAAGCACACAATAAGTATGCTGTTGAGTTGCTTACTCACGGGCCCTTTTGTTTGTTATTTAGCTGTACAAATTAGAATAGCAACATAATTTGACATTTTTTATGTGTAACAACAATATGAATCTGTTGCTCAGGACTCAGTTGCTTTTTTGAGTGGTTCTCAAAAAAACCATAAGCCAAGCCATCAGCCCATTCCAAAAAGTAATTGCATATAATGTCATAAAAAGGCATAACATAATATGTAAACAGTCATAGTATAGTATGTCAACAAATGTCATAATATCATATGTCATATAATATGGAAAAAAGTCATTGTATAGTATGTCATGAAAATGTAGTTTATAGCCCACACTTTAGTATTTCGCGAAAATGTATGTAAAAACTCACAATATAGTATGTCATAAAAATATCATTAAAACATAGTATTTCATGAAGATGTTATTTTAAAATCCATGAATATAAGTCATAAAAATGTCGTAGGTTAGGATTTTATATGTAATAAAAATGTCATAGTATAGTTTGCCATGAAAAAAAAAAGTAATGATTTAGTACATTATAAAATTGTTCTTGATTAGTTATAGTTTAGGTTTACCATTAAAATGAAAACAAAAGTCACTGTATAGCATGTCCTAAAAATATCATAGGTCATAAAAATGTCATCAAAATATCGTAGTACAGAATGTCATCAAACTCTAGTAATAAAAGTCATAGTATAGTAGGTCATAAAACCTCATAGCATAGTTTGTCATGAAAATTTTATTGAATCATGGTATCGTATTTAATCAAAAAGTTCTTTAAGTAGTCATTGTTAAGTATCTTACAAATATAATTTTTTAAAAAGTCATTGCATAGTAGTCATTAAAATTTCATTAAAAAAAACATTATACAAGAATTTGTCATAAAAATGTCATAGTATAGTTTCTTATGAAAATTAAAAGCATATAGGGCCATAAAAAATGTCAAATAATAGTCAATATCAGCATCAGTATGTCATAAAAATATCACATAAAGGTAATGGTATAGTATGTTATAATAAATGTCATTATATAATATGTGATTGTTATGGTTGTCAGGTGACTACCTGTTTTGTCATGTTTGTTGAAGTGCAGTTTTCTCTGTCAATGTAGGGAGGGGTCTTCCCCGAGCCTCCACCTCTGGATCATCCATCTGTGTTTGCGCCCTTGCCTTTCCAGTCTCCTTCTGATTGCTCCCCTTTCTGCATGGGTTTCGGCTACCAGTCAGGGGCCACTCGGATCCATCATAGCATTCATAAAAGTCACTTGAAAGGCTGGTTGGGGGCTGAGATGTGAGCAGTCTGCCCATGTGCCTCTCTTTATCCGGGACTCTAAAAATGGGAGTTCCCACCCAAAAACCCTCACTTTAGGGGAGCTGTCATGTTGTCCATCTTTATATACAGTCTATGGTAGACACTGACACATTCAGAAAACATTCTCAATTCTGTATTGATTCTAGCTCCATGTAAAGTGAATAAACATAATATTTTCACAGGTAACACTCCTTTTGTCTACCTTAATGACACAATTTACACATTTGTACTACCTCTGACTTATTAAATCTGAGTTTTACTGAGTGAAATGTAATGCAGAATTTTGCAGCAGACTTCAGTGATGATTTACTGAAGTCAAGATTTGATTCGATTCACGATACTAGTTTCACGATATTAGTTTTACGATATGATTTTCTCACAATTTTATTTCTTTTTAAATGCAAAATGAGTTTACAGAAAAAATATGAAATATGCATTTCTCTCTTCTTTTCTATATCAAATTAAAGTAGACATATTATGCTTTCACTGCTTTCTCAACCTATTAATCCTGTTACAATGTTGGATGTTGAAGTTAAATAATAACAAACAGTCAGATACTGAAATAAGCATATGTGGGAGAAAGCCCTGTGGGCAGTTTTGGCTGCCTGTGAACACTAGCCTTTTGTTTGGCTTTTTCTAAACACCACTCAGTCTCTCGTCACTCTGAGAAGGATGTCTCTATATGGGCACACTGCTCCATGCTAAGGCCGCTCCCTCTCCTCCCCTCCTCCCTCTGCGCGAGTGCTCTCCCCCTCCCTTCCCCACTGGTCTGCCTGAGTCTCTCAGCTGAGAGGAGTTTCTGGGAAGTTAACTTTGTTCAGCATCCCCACAGAGGCAAGCACTGGACAGAATTGGATGGACTTTGTTTTCAAGCCAGCAAAAGCCAAATAAGGCAGTGTACGTTTGTTCACGCCACTTCACAGAGTGCTGTTTACTAATCAAGTCAAAGTACGAAGCTGGCTACGGATGGTGCCGTTCCATCAATACAAGGTTGTGTGGGGGACTCGAAGCACAAGCCGTAAGTAACATCATATCAGTGTTTTGTCTGGGTTTATTTTGTGTTGACAGTTGGTGAAAAAGGGGACGTGAATACAGTGTCGGAACAAGCAGTGTACATGTACACATTGTTAAAGTTTACAGTAGAGCTAATGTCTATTAGCACATAACAATACAGTCGAAAAAAGTTTTTCAAAATCGAATTACCATAGTTACCAGATAATACAGTTGTGGATTCACTTCCACATTATTATACAAGCATGGAACGTGAAGCTTAAGATGTGTAATGAAATATTTTTTTTCACTAATGTCTCCTAAAAAATGCAGCGTTGTTTTCTCAGCAGCTGAGCTTATGTGATCATTCCTCAAACTTACCTGACTGCATTCATATTACACGATATTCAGTGTAGTCTGTGCTATTTCTGTGCTAACTTTCAAACCGAAAACAGTAGAGTACAGTGAGGAGGGAAAGGTAAAGTGTAATACTTGAAATATTCCAGTGTTATCATTGATATTTCAGGTAGGAATGAAATGATTTAAAACAAAATTAGCTTTTACTTTTTTTGAAAAGTCCTGCTAAAATACACTGCAAGTAATGAAGCAGAAAAATAACATATATGTGGTTTAGCTTTTTCTTTACCAGTAAAAACATTTTCATGTGGACCACAGTGTTTTTTAAAGCATACACACTATTATGTTAGTAACTAAAATTACTGTTATAATTGTGTTTTTCCAATTACAGTATATCACAACATATGCCTTCAACTGCAAAGCTTCCTGAAAAAGAAGAGACAATGCGTTGCAAATCCTGTGGAAAGGAAGCAAAAAAATTCAGTAAGTAATAAACACAGCTTTTATTTTAAATGTTCAGGTATAGAGATACAAAAAAAACCCATTATATTTATTTATTATTTTGTGGAACATTATAAAAAAAATAAATAATATAATTTCTGTCATTCAGCATTGTAGTACTGTTCTAATAAATAAAAGTAAAACAAAAAAAAGAAAAGAAACACTGTAAACATGTTTTTCAGAGTGTGTCAGTGACCTGATGGGGCCTCTGAGGAGGTGTTGGAGGAGCCCTGCAGATACACAGATGAGCTCAAACAAATCCCCATCCCAGAAAACCTCTGTGCCCAGTTCCAGAGACCGTCAAAGGAAAAGGTCATTACGAAAAAAGACAACGTATCTGGCATACAACGCAAGACAGGATGACGATTCTCATACGTCTTCCCAGGTATCCCTAACACCAGCTAACAAAGCTGCAGCATGCAAGATATCTGTAACATCTGAAAGAGAGAGAGGACATCATCATTACACAAAATAATTAGTGTCTTTCTTTTTTCTGTTCTACAGATTTCGCTGAATCCAGTGTGGAAATTCACAGATGAAGACAAGTATGACCTGTGAACCGTGTTAGGGGTTTGCAGTAAAAGTAGCCTGTTTGAGTAGTACTTTACATTTAAGCAGTAATTGGGTTATATAATTATATAACAGATTTGTGATAATGTAACTGCAGTTACTACGTGCAGCTACTATGTGCACTAACATTCACCACCTGATAGAAAGTGCTGATATTTTCTCATTCAGCATTTTTCAAACCTTCGAAATTTTTAACACCTTTTGGACTTCTGCAGTTTTTTGGGTGAAAATAATGCAAAAGTAGTGTTATGCATTACTCTGTACAGGAAGTAATATTGTAAAGAAACTTCCCTTTAAATTGACAGTTACTAGTGTTATGTACTGCATAATATTTTGGAAGTTAGTTGCTCAACGCTGCTTGTTAAAGTTCCAAAGAACACAACTAACATTTGTTTGTATTTTTTCTTTTCCAATGTTTTTAATGAAACAGCGCAGATAATACTTTAGATAGTACTTTTGGGAAAAAACAAATACATGTTCTCTGATCTACCAGCTATTAATGTCCTCTTAAAATGAATATAATTTGTAAGGGGTTTACAGTATTCAAAAAGAATTTCAGAATACTATCTGTTGTAGATATTAGCCCTAATTAATTCCCCAAAAATAACATTGCCAACTTTGATAAATGATTATATTCCACAAAGACAGTGTGGGGAAGGTAATACTGTCTTAACAACAAACATTTTCAAGTAAAAAGTAATCTACTGCAGTTTATATAACAGAGTTGTTATTCTAAAGTGACAATATTCCAAACCAAGAGTCTGTCAAATGACACTTTCCTCTGGAAATGTAGCTTACACATTCTTACAAAGCAGTCTACTGCATGATAATCAGCAAAAATACATCTTATAGTTGTTTGTCAACAGCAGAGGAAACAATTTATGAGCAACTTTGCCTTTGGTATTTCTTTTCTATTTCACTGGGCATCTTAGCATATTTTCCACGTGCATTTAGTAACAAGGGAGTGTATTAGAAACTAAGTAAAAGCAAGTGAGTAAAAGAAAAAATCCACCATATGGTTCAACAGTAACTCTGATAACTGTTTACTCACAATGCAAAGACCGTTTGCAGTCTCTGTTACTGCGGAGATTCGCGTTGTAAACATTTGTTATCTGGACCGGATTCAGGACCTAACATTTAACTGTCTAAAAGGTCGCCATGTCCGAGTAACAACAACGAACTACGTTACTTTGTCTGTTTAATGTTTGCAAACAGAACTTCCACACTGAGAGACTGTTCCCTCTTGCTTCAAGACAGCCATCATTCTTCCTATACCTAAAAAGTCTGCTGTGTCCAATCTAAATGACTGCTGCCCTGTGGCACTTACCCCCATCCTGATGAGGTGCTTTGAGAAACTGGTTCTCCAGCACATCAAATATCCCTGCCAGCCTGCACCCTCACCAGTATGCTTTCAGAACCAACAGATGCACAGAGGACGCTGTATCTACAGGTACTGCTCTTCACTCAGTCTTCACTCACCTGGAGAACAAGAACAGCTACGTCAGGATGCTGTTTGTTAACTTCAGCTCAGCATTCAACACAATCTCTCCCAAGAAGCTGATTGGAAAACTTAACGCTCCGGGCTTCAGAACAACACTCTGCAACTGGATACTGGACTTCCTCACATGCAGACCCCAGAGAGTTCGGATTGGCAGTCACACCTCCTCTATATTAGTGCTCAACATTAAAGCCCCCCAGGGCTGTGTGCTCAGCCCCCTCCTGTTCACACTGTACATCCTTTCTTCCAGACATCAGGAGAACTCTATTGTGAAATATGTGGACGACACCACCATCATTGGCCGTATTACAAACAACAATGAGAGTTTATACCGGGAGGAAATCAACAATCTTACCAAGTGGTGCACAGAGAACAACCTACCGTTCAACTTTAGTAAAACCAAGGAGCTGATTGTTGATTTTAGAAAGAAGAAGGCAAAGACACACACCCCTGTCTACATCAGTGGAGCTGAGGTGGAGCAGGTGAACAGCTATAGGTTCCTTGAATTATCATCAGTGAGAACCAATCTTGGTCATCACACATTAAGATCTTGTTGTTAACTTTTAAAACACTTAATGGTTTGGCACTGCCTTCTTTAAATGAACTGCTTAATGTTCAAGCCCCAGTCAGAGCACTGAGGTCTGCAAACCAGCTGCTCCTGGATGTGCCTAAAACAAGGCTTACAACCAGGGGAGATCGAGCTTTCGCTGTAGTTGCACCAAATTTGTGGAACAGCTTACCACTTAAAAAGGGATCTGCCCCTACGCTAGAGCATTTTAAATCTTTGTTGAAGACACATTTTTTTCTCCCTGGCCTTTGTTTAAGATAAAAATGTTTTTATCCCAACAGATGTTACTATTGGGATAAAAACATTTTTATACTGTTGTTGATATTGCTGATAATTTTGATATTGTTTTAAGATGTGTGATGTATTCTCGTGTTCAGGTATTTGCCTTTTTACTCTGTAAAGCACTTTGGTCAACCTGGTTGTTTTTAAAGGTTCTATATAAATAAAGTTGACTTGACTTGACAACACCACCACCAGGTTAAAAAAGGCTCTCCTTTTTATGAAACTTAGGAAGGCTAAATTCCAGAGCAAGATCCTGGTTAACTTCTACAGTTAGTCTGAATAGAAAGCATACTGACTGGAAACAAGGACAAGGACAAGAAGGCTTTACAGCAGGTGATTAAAACTGCCCAGAACATCACTGATTCCCATCTACAGAGCATCAGTGACAGTAAGACAGCAGCCACCCCAGCCACAGTCTGTTCACCCTGCTGCCATCTGAAACAAGATACAGCAGTATCTGCTGCTGAACCACCAGACTACGGAGCAGCTTCTTTCCCAAGGCTGTGTGACTCCTCAACTCGACGCAAAGAAGATTTTAGGGCCCGAGTATCGACCACAGGTCGTTCAGTGAAGGCCCTCTTGAAATTGAAGGAATTATTTGGGCCTGAGCACAAACCATGCAAGGACCTTCTTGGAATGCAAGTAATTATTATTTTTCTCCCCAATAAAATAGCATGTTTGGCGGTCGCACATTCCCAAAAACCTGGTATGCACATCCAGCCTGGTGAAAATGTATTATTTTGGTGGTTTTAGAAATGGGCGTGGCCAAATGGCTCCACAGCACCCCCTATAGTGTAGCCCCAATGACCAGTCTTACCTGCAGTTACAAAATTTGGTACACTCATGTGTCATACGCACAAAAAAAAGCCTCTTGGACCCACCCCTAAACCCAACAGGAAGGCAGCAATTTTGAATTTTGTGCTCACGTTTTGCGACTTTCACCCCTCACGCTTTTGCAAACTCGTCCTACAGGATTGATCTGA
The DNA here is from genome assembly GCF_026936395.1 of Plectropomus leopardus. Classification (NCBI taxonomy): domain Eukaryota; kingdom Metazoa; phylum Chordata; class Actinopteri; order Perciformes; family Serranidae; genus Plectropomus; species Plectropomus leopardus. The sequence goes on from NC_142186.1 coordinate 14,355,510, forward strand.
TCGACTTCAAATTTGGTGTGTCCAATCTTAACACCTTCATGATAAAAAGTAACCAATGGCCTGCACCAAACTTTTACAGTTTTTCCGTTACACAGCGTCGAATTTGGATGTTTCGCCACGAAAGAGTAAATTGTTGTAACTCTGGTGTCCAATCTGCCTGAAATCATTATATTATTGATAAGGGTCCCGCCTTGAACACATCTGTATGACAATATTCACTAGTCTTTATAGCGCCACCTAGCGGCTACAGGAAATAATGTTTGTGTACATGCTTGAATGTTCTCCAAATTTGGCATGGTGGACAACAGTTCAGCCCTGAGCAGGTCCATATGCTAACTTTCTGTCAGGGTGCTAAAATGATGCAGTAGCACCCCCTACAATATTTCAGCGAGGCAGCCCTCTCAAATTTTATGGTTACCATCACAAAACCTTTGACACCTTAACATATCAAAAGCTTGAGTCATAGTATAGTATTTAAAAAATCATCAAAAATATCATTCTATCGTTTGACCCTCAAAAATCATCAAAAATGTCGTTGTATAGCATGATGTCAAAAAATGATCAAAAACGGCATACTAAAGTATGTCGCTCCAAAGTCATTAAAACCGTCATAGTATAGTATGTCGGTTAAATATCCTCAAAAACGTCATAGTATAGCATGTTGCACAATAATAATTGAAAAAGCCATAATATAGTATATCATTCAAAAATCATCAAAAACGTCAGAATAATATGGTGCTTTAGCAACAGCATAGAATGGAATTTTTGGTCATTTTTTGACATGCTATTTTATGGCGTTTCTGGCCGTTTTTGCAAAATCCTATGCTATGGCGTGTCTCGTCATGCTATTTTATGTGGTTTGATGTGGTTTTCAGCTGTGTTTTGGAAATGTAATATTTTGACCTTTTAAGTAATACTATAGTATGGCATTTTTGGTCATTTTTTCAACATGCTATATTATGGTGTTTTGGTAAGTTTTTGCAACATCCTAAGCTATGGCATTTCTCAGCATACTAGTTCTGGTTGGATGTGGTCTTCAGCAGTTTTTTTTAGACATATCATGTTTTGACATTTTTGGAAAAACTATATTATGGCATATCTGTTTTTTTTTACATGTTTTTTATGGTTTTTCTGGTCGTTATTGCAACATCCTATGCTATGGCTTGTCTCGGCATGCTATTTAATGTGGCTTTCAGCTGTTTTTTGGACATGTCATACTTTGACATTTTGACATTTTTAGCAATACTACAGGATGGCATTTTCGGCTGTTTTCACATGCTAGTCTATGGTGTTTCTGGCCATTTTTGCAACATTCTATGCTATGGTGTCTCTCAGCACATTATTTTATACTGTCTTTAGATGTTTTAAACTGTTATAATAATATAGCCTTGCCTTTTTGGTCATTTTTTCAACGTGCTTTATTATAGTGTTTTTGGCTGTTTTTGCAACATTCTATGCTATGGTGTGCCACGGGACACTATTTTATGCTGTTTAAAGGTGTTTTAAACAGTTTTTGTGACATGCCATTTTTGCCATTTTTTGCCATACTATAGCCTTGCCGTTTTGGTCATTTTTTCAACATGAGTTTTTAAGGTGTTTTTGGACGTTTTTGCAACATTCTATGCTATGGCGTCTCTCAGGGCGCTATTTTATGCTGTTTTGAGGTGTTTTAAACAGTTTTTGTGACATGCCATTCTTGACATTTTTTGCCATACTATAGCCTTGCCTTTTCGGTCAATTTTTCAACATGCATTTTTGTCTTGTTTTTGGCCGTTTTTGCACCATTCTATGCTATAGCGTCTCTCGGGACGCTATTGTATGCGGTTTTGAAGTGTTTTAAACTGTTTTTGTGACATGCCATTTTTGACATTTTTTGCCATACTATAGCCTTGCCTTTTTGGTCATTTTTTCAACACGCATTTTTGTGCTGTTTTTGGACGTTATTGCACATTTCTATGCTATGGCGTCTCTCGGGATGCTATTTTCTGCTGTTTTAAGGTGTTTTAAACTGTTTTTGTGACATGCCATTTTTGACATTTTTTGCCATACTATAGCCTTGCCTTTTTGGTCATTTTTTCAACATGCATTTTTATGGTGTTTTTGGACATTTTAGCAACATTCTATGCTATGGCGTCTCTCGGGACGCTTATTTTATGCTGTTTTGAAGTGTTTTAAACTGTTTTTGTGACATGCCATTTTTGACATTTTTTGCCATACTATAGCCTTGCCGTTTTGGTCATTTTTTCAACATGCATTTTTGTGCTGTTTTTGGCCATTTTTGCACATTTCTATGCTATGGCGTCTCTCGGGACGCTATTTTCTGCTGTTTTGAAGTGTTTTAAACTGTTTTTGTGACATGCCATTCTTGACATTTTTTGCCATACTATAGCCTTGCCTTTTTGGTCATTTTTTCAACATGCATTTTTGTGCTGTTTTTGGCCATTTTTGCACATTTCTATGCTATGGCGTCTCTCGGGACGCTATTTTCTGCTGTTTTGAAGTGTTTTAAACTGTTTTTGTGACATGCCATTTTTGACATTTTTTGCCATACTATAGCCTTGCCGTTTTGGTCATTTTTTCAACATGCATTTTTATGGTGTTTTTGGACATTTTAGCAACATTCTATGCTATGGCGTCTCTCAGGGCGCTATTTTCTGCTGTTTTGAAGTGTTTTAAACTGTTTTTGTGACATGCCATTTTTGACATTTTTGCCATACTATAGCCTTGCCTTTTGGTCATTTTTTCAACATGTATTTTTATGGTGTTTTTGGACATTTTAGCAACATTCTATGCTATGGCGTCTCTCAGGGCGCTATTTTCTGCTGTTTTGAGGTGTTTTAAACTGTTTTTGTGACATGCCATTTTTGACATTTTTTGCCATACTATAGCCTTGCCGTTTTGGTCATTTTTTCAACATGAGTTTTTATGGTGTTTTTGGCCGTTTTTGCACATTTCTATGCTATGGCGTCTCTCAGGACGCTATTTTATACTGTTTTGAAGTGTTTTAAACTGTTTTTGTGACATGCCATTTTTGACATTTTTTGCCATACTATAGCCTTGCCGTTTTGGTCATTTTTTCAACATGAGTTTTTATGGTGTTTTTGGACATTTTAGCAACATTCTATGCTATGGCGTCTCTCAGGGCGCTATTTTCTGCTGTTTTGAGGTGTTTTAAACTGTTTTTGTGACATGCCATTTTGACATTTTTGCCATACTATAGCCTTGCCTTTTGGTCATTTTTTCAACATGAGTTTTAAGGTGTTTTTGGCCATTTTGCACATTTCTATGCTATGGCGTCTCTCGACGCTTATTTTCTGCTGTTTTGAAGTGTTTTAAACTGTTTTTGTGACATGCCATTTTGACATTTTTGCCATACTATAGCCTTGCCTTTTTGGTCATTTTTTCAACATGTATTTTTATGGTGTTTTTTGACATTTTAGCAACATTCTATGCTATAGCGTCTCTCAGGGCGCTATTTTCTGCTGTTTTGAGGTGTTTTAAACTGTTTTTGTGACATGCCATTTTTGACATTTTTTGCCATACTATAACCTTGCCTTTTTGGTCATTTTTTCAACATGTGTTTTTATGGTGTTTTTTGACATTTTAGCAACATTCTATGCTATAGCGTCTCTCAGGGCGCTATTTTCTGCTGTTTTGAGGTGTTTTAAACTGTTTTTGTGACATGCCATTTTTGACATTTTTTGCCATACTATAGCCTTGCCGTTTTGGTCATTTTTTCAACATGAGTTTTTAAGGTGTTTTTGGACATTTTAGCAACATTCTATGCTATAGCGTCTCTCAGGACGCTATTTTATACTGTTTTGAGGTGTTTTAAACTGTTTTTGTGACATGCCATTTTTGACATTTTTTGCCATACTATAGCCTTGCCTTTTTGGTCATTTTTTCAACATGCATTTTTGTGCTGTTTTTGGCCATTTTTGCACATTTCTATGCTATGGCGTCTCTCGGGACGCTTATTTTATGCTGTTTTGAAGTGTTTTAAACTGTTTTGTGACATGCCATTTTGACTTTTTTGGCCATACTATAGCCTTGCCTTTTTGGTCATTTTTTCAACATGCATTTTTATGGTGTTTTTGGACAGTTTAGCAACATTCTATGCTATGGCGTCTCTCAGGGCGCTATTTTCTGCTGTTTTGAGGTGTTTTAAACTGTTTTTGTGACATGCCATTTTTGACATTTTTTGCCATACTATAGCCTTGCCGTTTTTGTCATTTTTTCAACATGAGTTTTTAAGGTGTTTTTTGACATTTTAGCAACATTCTATGCTATGGCGTCTCTCAGGGCGCTATTTTCTGCTGTTTTGAGGTGTTTTAAACTGTTTTTGTGACATGCCATTCTTGACATTTTTTGCCATACTATAGCCTTGCCTTTTTGGTCATTTTTTCAACATGCATTTTTATGGTGTTTTTGGACATTTTAGCAACATTCTATGCTATAGCGTCTCTCAGGGCGCTATTTTCTGCTGTTTTGAGGTGTTTTAAACTGTTTTTGTGACATGCCATTTTTGACATTTTTTGCCATACTATAGCCTTGTTTTTTGGTCATTTTTTTCAACATGAGTTTTTAAGGTGTTTTGGCCGTTTTGCACATTTCTATGCTATGGCGTCTCTCGGACGCTATTTTATACTGTTTTGAAGTGTTTTAAACTGTTTTTGTGACATGCCATTTTTGACATTTTTGCCATACTATAGCCTTGCCTTTTGGTCATTTTTTCAACATGAGTTTTTATGGTGTTTTGGACATTTTGCAACATTTCTATGCTATGGCGTCTCTCGGGACGCTATTTTATACTGTTTTGAGGTGTTTTAAACTGTTTTTGTGACATGCCATTTTTGACATTTTTTGCCATACTATAGCCTTGCCTTTTTGGTCATTTTTTCAACATGCATTTTTGTGCTGTTTTTGGCCATTTTTGCACATTTCTATGCTATGGCGTCTCTCGGGACGCTATTTTATGCTGTTTTGAAGTGTTTTAAACTGTTTTTGTGACATGCCATTTTTGACATTTTTTGCCATACTATAGCCTTGCCTTTTTGGTCATTTTTTCAACATGTATTTTTATGGTGTTTTTGGACATTTTAGCAACATTCTATGCTATGGCGTCTCTCAGGGCGCTTATTTTCTGCTGTTTTGAGGTGTTTTAAACTGTTTTTGTGACATGCCATTTTTGACATTTTTGCCATACTATAGCCTTGCCTTTTTGGTCATTTTTTCAACATGCATTTTATGGTGTTTTGGACATTTTGCAACATTCTATGCTATGGCGTCTCTTAGGACGCTTATTTTATGCTGTTTTGAAGTGTTTTAAACTGTTTTTGTGACATGCCATTTTGACATTTTTGCCATACTATAGCCTTGCCGTTTTGGTCATTTTTTCAACATGAGTTTTTATGGTGTTTTTGGACATTTTAGCAACATTCTATGCTATGGCGTCTCTCAGGGCGCTATTTTCTGCTGTTTTGAAGTGTTTTAAACTGTTTTTGTGACATGCCATTTTTGACATTTTTTGCCATACTATAGCCTTGCCGTTTTGGTCATTTTTTCAACATGAGTTTTTAAGGTGTTTTTGGACATTTTAGCAACATTCTATGCTATAGCGTCTCTCAGGGCGCTATTTTCTGCTGTTTTGAGGTGTTTTAAACTGTTTTTGTGACATGCCATTTTTGACATTTTTTGCCATACTATAGCCTTGCCGTTTTGGTCATTTTTTCAACATGAGTTTTTAAGGTGTTTTTGGACATTTTGCACATTTCTATGCTATGGCGTCTCTCGACGCTATTTTATACTGTTTTGAAGTGTTTTAAACTGTTTTTGTGACATGCCATTTTGACATTTTTGCCATACTATAGCCTTGTTTTTGGTCATTTTTTCAACATGCATTTTTATGGTGTTTTTGGACATTTTGCACATTTCTATGCTATGGCGTCTCTCGGGCGCTTATTTTATACTGTTTTGAGGTGTTTTAAACTGTTTTTGTGACATGCCATTTTTGACATTTTTTGCCATACTATAGCCTTGCCGTTTTGGTCATTTTTTCAACATGAGTTTTTATGGTGTTTTTGGCCGTTTTTGCACATTTCTATGCTATGGCATCTCTCGGGACGCTATTTTATACTGTTTTGAGGTGTTTTAAACTGTTTTTGTGACATGCCATTTTTGACATTTTTTGCCATACTATAGCCTTGCCGTTTTGGTCATTTTTTCAACATGAGTTTTTATGGTGTTTTTGGACATTTTAGCAACATTCTATGCTATAGCGTCTCTCAGGGCGCTATTTTCTGCTGTTTTGAGGTGTTTTAAACTGTTTTTGTGACATGCCATTTTTGACATTTTTTGCCATACTATAGCCTTGCCTTTTTGGTCATTTTTTCAACATGCATTTTTATGGTGTTTTTGGACGTTTTTGCACATTTCTATGCTATGGCTTCTCTCGGGACGCTATTTTATGCTGTTTTGAAGTGTTTTAAACTGGTTTTGTGACATGCCATTTTTGACATTTTTTGCCATACTATAGCCTTGCCTTTTTGGTCATTTTTTCAACATGTATTTTTATGGTGTTTTTGGACATTTTAGCAACATTCTATGCTATAACGTCTCTCAGGGCGCTATTTTCTGCTGTTTTGAGGTGTTTTAAACTGTTTTTGTGACATGCCATTTTTGACATTTTTTGCCATACTATAGCCTTGCTTTTTGGTCATTTTTCAACATGCATTTTTATGGTGTTTTTGGACATTTTGCAACATTTCTATGCTATGGCATCTCTCGACGCTTATTTTATACTGTTTTGAGGTGTTTTAAACTGTTTTTGTGACATGCCATTTTTGACATTTTTTGCCATACTATAGCCTTGCCGTTTTGGTCATTTTTTCAACATGCGTTTTTAAGGTGTTTTTGGCCGTTTTTGCACATTTCTATGCTATGGCGTCTCTCGGGACGCTATTTTATACTGTTTTGAAGTGTTTTAAACTGTTTTTGTGACATGCCATTTTTGACATTTTTTGCCATACTATAGCCTTGCCTTTTTGGTCATTTTTCAACATGAGTTTTTAAGGTGTTTTTGGACATTTTTGCACATTTCTATGCTATGGCATCTCTCGGGACGCTATTTTATACTGTTTTGAGGTGTTTTAAACTGTTTTTGTGACATGCCATTTTTGACATTTTTTGCCATACTATAGCCTTGCCTTTTTGGTCATTTTTTCAACATGAGTTTTTAAGGTGTTTTTGGCCGTTTTTGCACATTTCTATGCTATGGCGTCTCTCGGGACGCTATTTTATACTGTTTTGAAGTGTTTTAAACTGTTTTTGTGACATGCCATTTTTGACATTTTTTGCCATACTATAGCCTTGCCGTTTTGGTCATTTTTTCAACATGTATTTTTATGGTGTTTTTGGACATTTTTGCACATTTCTATGCTATGGCGTCTCTCGGGACGCTATTTTATACTGTTTTGAAGTGTTTTAAACTGTTTTTGTGACATGCCATTTTTGACATTTTTTGCCATACTATAGCCTTGCCTTTTTGGTCATTTTTTCAACATGCATTTTTATGGTGTTTTTGGACATTTTAGCAACATTCTATGCTATGGCGTCTCTCAGGGCGCTATTTTCTGCTGTTTTGAGGTGTTTTAAACTGTTTTTGTGACATGCCATTTTTGACATTTTTTGCCATACTATAGCCTTGCCTTTTTGGTCATTTTTTCAACATGTATTTTTATGGTGTTTTTGGACATTTTGCAACATTTCTATGCTATGGCATCTCTCGACGCTTATTTTATACTGTTTTGAGGTGTTTTAAACTGTTTTTGTGACATGCCATTTTTGACATTTTTTGCCATACTATAGCCTTGCCGTTTTGGTCATTTTTTCAACATGCGTTTTTATGGTGTTTTTGGCCGTTTTTGCACATTTCTATGCTATGGCGTCTCTCGGGACGCTATTTTATACTGTTTTGAAGTGTTTTAAACTGTTTTTGTGACATGCCATTTTTGACATTTTTTGCCATACTATAGCCTTGCCGTTTTGGTCATTTTTTCAACATGCATTTTTGTGCTGTTTTTGGCCATTTTTGCACATTTCTATGCTATGGCGTCTCTCGGGACGCTATTTTCTGCTGTTTTGAAGTGTTTTAAACTGTTTTTGTGACATGCCATTTTTGACATTTTTTGCCATACTATAGCCTTGCCGTTTTGGTCATTTTTTCAACATGAGTTTTTAAGGTGTTTTTTGCCGTTTTTGCACATTTCTATGCTATGGCATCTCTCGGGACGCTATTTTATACTGTTTTGAGGTGTTTTAAACTGTTTTTGTGACATGCCATTTTTGACATTTTTTGCCATACTATAGCCTTGCCGTTTTGGTCATTTTTTCAACATGCGTTTTTAAGGTGTTTTTGGACATTTTAGCACATTTCTATGCTATGGCGTCTCTCGGGACGCTATTTTATACTGTTTTGAAGTGTTTTAAACTGTTTTTGTGACATGCCATTTTTGACATTTTTTGCCATACTATAGCCTTGCCGTTTTGGTCATTTTTTCAACATGAGTTTTTAAGGTGTTTTTGGCCGTTTTTGCACATTTCTATGCTATGGCATCTCTCGGGACGCTATTTTATACTGTTTTGAGGTGTTTTAAACTGTTTTTGTGACATGCCATTTTTGACATTTTTTGCCATACTGTTGCCTTGCTGCTTTGGTCATTTTTCAACATGAGTTTTAAGGTGTTTTTGGACATTTTGCACATTTCTATGCTATGGCGTCTCTCGGGACGCTATTTTATACTGTTTTGAAGTGTTTTAAACTGTTTTTGTGACATGCCATTTTTGACATTTTTTGCCATACTATAGCCTTGCCGTTTTGGTCATTTTTTCAACATGCATTTTTGTGCTGTTTTTGGCCATTTTTGCACATTTCTATGCTATGGCGTCTCTCGGGACGCTATTTTCTGCTGTTTTGAAGTGTTTTAAACTGTTTTTGTGACATGCCATTTTTGACATTTTTTGCCATACTATAGCCTTGCCGTTTTGGTCATTTTTTCAACATGCATTTTTATGGTGTTTTTGGACATTTTAGCAACATTCTATGCTATGGCGTCTCTCAGGGCGCTATTTTCTGCTGTTTTGAGGTGTTTTAAACTGTTTTTGTGACATGCCATTTTTGACATTTTTTGCCATACTATAGCCTTGCCGTTTTGGTCATTTTTTCAACATGAGTTTTTAAGGTGTTTTTGGACATTTTTGCACATTTCTATGCTATGGCATCTCTCGACGCTTATTTTATACTGTTTTGAGGTGTTTTAAACTGTTTTTGTGACATGCCATTTTTGACATTTTTTGCCATACTATAGCCTTGCCGTTTTGGTCATTTTTTCAACATGAGTTTTTAAGGTGTTTTTGGCCGTTTTTGCACATTTCTATGCTATGGCGTCTCTCGGGACGCTATTTTATACTGTTTTGAAGTGTTTTAAACTGTTTTTGTGACATGCCATTTTTGACATTTTTGCCATACTATAGCCTTGCCTTTTGGTCATTTTTTCAACATGCATTTTATGCTGTTTTTGGCCATTTTTGCACATTTCTATGCTATGGCGTCTCTCGGGACGCTATTTTCTGCTGTTTTGAAGTGTTTTAAACTGTTTTTGTGACATGCCATTTTTGACATTTTTTGCCATACTATAGCCTTGCCGTTTTGGTCATTTTTTCAACATGAGTTTTTAAGGTGTTTTTGGCCGTTTTTGCACATTTCTATGCTATGGCGTCTCTCGGGACGCTATTTTATACTGTTTTGAAGTGTTTTAAACTGTTTTTGTGACATGCCATTTTTGACATTTTTTGCCATACTATAGCCTTGCCGTTTGGTCATTTTTTCAACATGTATTTTTATGGTGTTTTTGGACATTTTAGCAACATTCTATGCTATGGCATCTCTCGGGACGCTATTTTATACTGTTTTGAGGTGTTTTAAACTGTTTTTGTGACATGCCATTTTTGACATTTTTTGCCATACTATAGCCTTGCCGTTTTGGTCATTTTTTCAACATGAGTTTTTAAGGTGTTTTTGGCCGTTTTTGCACATTTCTATGCTATGGCATCTCTCGACGCTTATTTTATACTGTTTTGAGGTGTTTTAAACTGTTTTTGTGACATGCCATTTTTGACATTTTTGCCATACTATAGCCTTGCCTTTTGGTCATTTTTCAACATGAGTTTTAAGGTGTTTTTGGACATTTTGCACATTTCTATGCTATGGCGTCTCTCGGGACGCTATTTTATACTGTTTTGAAGTGTTTTAAACTGTTTTTGTGACATGCCATTTTTGACATTTTTTGCCATACTATAGCCTTGCCGTTTTGGTCATTTTTTCAACATGCGTTTTAAGGTGTTTTTGGCCATTTTGCACATTTCTATGCTATGGCGTCTCTCGGGACGCTTATTTTCTGCTGTTTTGAAGTGTTTTAAACTGTTTTGTGACATGCCATTTTGACATTTTTGCCATACTATAGCCTTGCCGTTTTGGTCATTTTTTCAACATGCATTTTTATGGTGTTTTTGGACATTTTAGCAACATTCTATGCTATGGCGTCTCTCAGGGCGCTTATTTTCTGCTGTTTTGAGGTGTTTTAAACTGTTTTTGTGACATGCCATTTTTGACATTTTTGCCATACTATAGCCTTGCCTTTTGGTCATTTTTCAACATGTATTTTTATGGTGTTTTTGGACATTTTAGCAACATTCTATGCTATGGCGTCTCTCAGGGCGCTATTTTCTGCTGTTTTGAGGTGTTTTAAACTGTTTTTGTGACATGCCATTTTGACATTTTTGCCATACTATAGCCTTGCCGTTTTGGTCATTTTTTCAACATGAGTTTTTAAGGTGTTTTTGGACATTTTGCACATTTCTATGCTATGGCGTCTCTCAGGACGCTTATTTTATACTGTTTTGAAGTGTTTTAAACTGTTTTTGTGACATGCCATTTTTGACATTTTTGCCATACTATAGCCTTGCCGTTTTGGTCATTTTTCAACATGAGTTTTTATGGTGTTTTGGACATTTTAGCAACATTCTATGCTATGGCGTCTCTCAGGGCGCTTATTTTCTGCTGTTTTGAGGTGTTTTAAACTGTTTTTGTGACATGCCATTTTTGACATTTTTGCCATACTATAGCCTTGCTGCTTTTGGTCATTTTTTCAACATGAGTTTTAAGGTGTTTTTGGCCATTTTGCACATTTCTATGCTATGGCGTCTCTCGGGACGCTTATTTTCTACTGTTTTGAAGTGTTTTAAACTGTTTTTGTGACATGCCATTTTGACATTTTTGCCATACTATAGCCTTGCCTTTTTGGTCATTTTTTCAACATGTATTTTATGGTGTTTTTGACATTTTAGCAACATTCTATGCTATGGCGTCTCTCAGGGCGCTTATTTTCTGCTGTTTTGAGGTGTTTTAAACTGTTTTTGTGACATGCCATTTTGACATTTTTGCCATACTATAACCTTGCCTTTTTGGTCATTTTTCAACATGAGTTTTTATGGTGTTTTTTGACATTTTAGCAACATTCTATGCTATAGCGTCTCTCAGGGCGCTTATTTTCTGCTGTTTTGAGGTGTTTTAAACTGTTTTTGTGACATGCCATTTTGACATTTTTGCCATACTATAGCCTTGCTGCTTTTGGTCATTTTTCAACATGCATTTTATGGTGTTTTTGGACATTTTAGCAACATTCTATGCTATGGCGCCTCTCAGGACGCTTATTTTATACTGTTTTGAGGTGTTTTAAACTGTTTTTGTGACATGCCATTTTTGACATTTTTGCCATACTATAGCCTTGCCTTTTTGGTCATTTTTCAACATGCATTTTTATGGTGTTTTTGGCCATTTTGCAACATTTCTATGCTATGGCGTCTCTCGACGCTTATTTTATGCTGTTTTGAAGTGTTTTAAACTGTTTTTGTGACATGCCATTTTTGACATTTTTGCCATACTATAGCCTTTGCCTTTTGGTCATTTTTTCAACATGCATTTTTATGGTGTTTTTGGACATTTTAGCAACATCCTATGCTATGGCGTCTCTCAGGGCGCTATTTTCTGCTGTTTTGAGGTGTTTTAAACTGTTTTTGTGACATGCCATTTTTGACATTTTTTGCCATACTATAGCCTTGCCTTTTGGTCATTTTTTCAACATGAGTTTTATGGTGTTTTTGGACATTTTAGCAACATTCTATGCTATAGCGTCTCTCAGGGCGCTTATTTTCTGCTGTTTTGAGGTGTTTTAAACTGTTTTTGTGACATGCCATTCTTGACATTTTTTGCCATACTATAGCCTTGCCTTTTTGGTCATTTTTTCAACATGCATTTTTATGGTGTTTTGGACATTTTAGCAACATTCTATGCTATGGCGTCTCTCAGGGCGCTTATTTTCTGCTGTTTTGAGGTGTTTTAAACTGTTTTTGTGACATGCCATTTTGACATTTTTGCCATACTATAGCCTTGCCTTTTGGTCATTTTTCAACATGCATTTTTATGGTGTTTTTGGACATTTTGCACATTTCTATGCTATGGCGTCTCTCAGGGCTTATTTTATACTGTTTTGAAGTGTTTTAAACTGTTTTTGTGACATGCCATTTTTGACATTTTTTGCCATACTATAGCCTTGCCGTTTTGGTCATTTTTTCAACATGAGTTTTTAAGGTGTTTTTGGCCGTTTTTGCACATTTCTATGCTATGGCGTCTCTCGACGCTTATTTTATACTGTTTTGAAGTGTTTTAAACTGTTTTTGTGACATGCCATTTTGACATTTTTGCCATACTATAGCCTTGCCTTTTTGGTCATTTTTTCAACATGAGTTTTTAAGGTGTTTTTGGCCGTTTTTGCACATTTCTATGCTATGGCATCTCTCGGGACGCTATTTTATACTGTTTTGAGGTGTTTTAAACTGTTTTTGTGACATGCCATTTTGACATTTTTGCCATACTATAGCCTTGCCTTTTGGTCATTTTTTCAACATGAGTTTTTATGGTGTTTTTGGACATTTTAGCAACATTCTATGCTATAGCGTCTCTCAGGCGCTTATTTTCTGCTGTTTTGAGGTGTTTTAAACTGTTTTTGTGACATGCCATTTTTGACATTTTTTGCCATACTATAGCCTTGCCGTTTTGGTCATTTTTTCAACATGCGTTTTTAAGGTGTTTTTGGCCGTTTTTGCACATTTCTATGCTATGGCTTCTCTCGGGACGCTATTTTATGCTGTTTTGAAGTGTTTTAAACTGTTTTTGTGACATGCCATTTTGACATTTTTGCCATACTATAGCCTTGCCTTTTTGGTCATTTTTTCAACATGCATTTTATGGTGTTTTTGGACATTTTAGCAACATTCTATGCTATAGCGTCTCTCAGGGCGCTTATTTTCTGCTGTTTTGAGGTGTTTTAAACTGTTTTTGTGACATGCCATTTTGACATTTTTGCCATACTATAGCCTTGCCGTTTTGGTCATTTTTTCAACATGAGTTTTTAAGGTGTTTTTGGCCGTTTTTGCACATTTCTATGCTATGGCATCTCTCGGGACGCTATTTTATACTGTTTTGAGGTGTTTTAAACTGTTTTTGTGACATGCCATTTTTGACATTTTTGCCATACTATAGCCTTGCCTTTTTGGTCATTTTTTCAACATGCATTTTTAAGGTGTTTTTGGACATTTTGCACATTTCTATGCTATGGCGTCTCTCGACGCTTATTTTATACTGTTTTGAAGTGTTTTAAACTGTTTTTGTGACATGCCATTTTTGACATTTTTTGCCATACTATAGCCTTGCCGTTTTGGTCATTTTTTCAACATGCGTTTTTATGGTGTTTTTGGCCGTTTTTGCACATTTCTATGCTATGGCATCTCTCGGGGCGCTTATTTTATACTGTTTTGAGGTGTTTTAAACTGTTTTTGTGACATGCCATTTTTGACATTTTTGCCATACTATAGCCTTGCCGTTTTGGTCATTTTTTCAACATGAGTTTTTATGGTGTTTTGGACATTTTGCACATTTCTATGCTATGGCGTCTCTCAGGACGCTATTTTATACTGTTTTGAAGTGTTTTAAACTGTTTTTGTGACATGCCATTTTTGACATTTTTGCCATACTATAGCCTTGTTTTTTGGTCATTTTTCAACATGCATTTTTATGGTGTTTTTGACATTTTAGCAACATTTCTATGCTATGGCATCTCTCGGGGCGCTTATTTTATACTGTTTTGAGGTGTTTTAAACTGTTTTTGTGACATGCCATTTTGACATTTTTGCCATACTATAGCCTTGCCTTTTTGGTCATTTTTTCAACATGAGTTTTTATGGTGTTTTTGACATTTTTGCACATTTCTATGCTATGGCGTCTCTCGGGACGCTATTTTATACTGTTTTGAGGTGTTTTAAACTGTTTTTGTGACATGCCATTTTTGACATTTTTGCCATACTATAGCCTTGTTTTTGGTCATTTTTTCAACATGCGTTTTTAAGGTGGTTTTGGCCGTTTTTGCACATTTCTATGCTATGGCTTCTCTCGGGACGCTATTTTATGCTGTTTTGAAGTGTTTTAAACTGTTTTTGTGACATGCCATTTTGACATTTTTGCCATACTATAGCCTTGCCTTTTTGGTCATTTTTTCAACATGCATTTTATGGTGTTTTTGGACATTTTAGCAACATTCTATGCTATGGCGTCTCTCAGGCGCTTATTTTCTGCTGTTTTGAGGTGTTTTAAACTGTTTTTGTGACATGCCATTTTGACATTTTTGCCATACTATAGCCTTGCCTTTTGGTCATTTTTTCAACATGCATTTTTAAGGTGTTTTTGGACATTTTGCAACATTTCTATGCTATGGCATCTCTCGGACGCTTATTTTATACTGTTTTGAAGTGTTTTAAACTGTTTTTGTGACATGCCATTTTTGACATTTTTGCCATACTATAGCCTTGCCTTTTTGGTCATTTTTTCAACATGCATTTTATGGTGTTTTGGACATTTTAGCAACATTCTATGCTATGGCGTCTCTCAGGCGCTTATTTTCTGCTGTTTTGAGGTGTTTTAAACTGTTTTGTGACATGCCATTTTGACATTTTTTGCCATACTATAGCCTTGCCTTTTTGGTCATTTTTCAACATGAGTTTTTATGGTGTTTTTGGCCGTTTTGCACATTTCTATGCTATGGCATCTCTCGGACGCTTATTTTATACTGTTTTGAAGTGTTTTAAACTGTTTTTGTGACATGCCATTTTGACATTTTTGCCATACTATAGCCTTGCCTTTTGGTCATTTTTCAACATGAGTTTTTAGGTGTTTTTGGACATTTTGCACATTTCTATGCTATGGCGTCTCTCAGGACGCTATTTTATACTGTTTTGAAGTGTTTTAAACTGTTTTTGTGACATGCCATTTTTGACATTTTTTGCCATACTATAGCCTTGCCTTTTCGGTCATTTTTTCAACATGAGTTTTATGGTGTTTTTGGACATTTTGCACATTTCTATGCTATGGCGTCTCTCGGGACGCTATTTTCTGCTGTTTTGAAGTGTTTTAAACTGTTTTTGTGACATGCCATTTTGACATTTTTGCCATACTATAGCCTTGCCGTTTTGGTCATTTTTCAACATGCATTTTTATGGTGTTTTTGGACATTTTAGCAACATTCTATGCTATGGCGTCTCTCAGGGCGCTATTTTCTGCTGTTTTGAAGTGTTTTAAACTGTTTTGTGACATGCCATTTTGACATTTTTGCCATACTATAGCCTTGCCTTTTGGTCATTTTTCAACATGCATTTTTATGGTGTTTTTGGACATTTTAGCAACATTCTATGCTATGGCGTCTCTCAGGGCGCTTATTTTCTGCTGTTTTGAGGTGTTTTAAACTGTTTTTGTGACATGCCATTTTGACATTTTTGCCATACTATAGCCTTGCCGTTTTGGTCATTTTTTCAACATGAGTTTTTATGGTGTTTTGGACATTTTTGCACATTTCTATGCTATGGCGTCTCTCAGGACGCTTATTTTATACTGTTTTGAGGTGTTTTAAACTGTTTTTGTGACATGCCATTTTTGACATTTTTGCCATACTATAGCCTTGCCTTTTTGGTCATTTTTCAACATGCGTTTTTATGGTGTTTTTGGACATTTTGCAACATTTCTATGCTATGGCGTCTCTCAGGACGCTTATTTTCTGCTGTTTTGAAGTGTTTTAAACTGTTTTTTGTGACATGCCATTTTTGACATTTTTGCCATACTATAGCCTTGCCGTTTTGGTCATTTTTTCAACATGAGTTTTTATGGTGTTTTTGGACATTTTGCAACATTTCTATGCTATGGCGTCTCTCAGGACGCTTATTTTATACTGTTTTGAGGTGTTTTAAACTGTTTTTGTGACATGCCATTTTGACATTTTTGCCATACTATAGCCTTGCCGTTTTGGTCATTTTTTCAACATGCATTTTTATGGTGTTTTTGACATTTTAGCACATTCTATGCTATGGCGTCTCTCGGGCGCTTATTTTCTGCTGTTTTGAGGTGTTTTAAACTGTTTTTGTGACATGCCATTTTGACATTTTTGCCATACTATAGCCTTGCCGTTTTGGTCATTTTTTCAACATGATTTTTAAGGTGTTTTTGGCCGTTTTGCACATTTCTATGCTATGGCATCTCTCGGGGCGCTTATTTTATACTGTTTTGAAGTGTTTTAAACTGTTTTTGTGACATGCCATTTTGACATTTTTGCCATACTATAGCCTTGCCGTTTTGGTCATTTTTTCAACATGAGTTTTTATGGTGTTTTTGGACATTTTGCAACATTTCTATGCTATGGCGTCTCTCAGGGCGCTTATTTTATACTGTTTTGAGGTGTTTTAAACTGTTTTTGTGACATGCCATTTTTGACATTTTTGCCATACTATAGCCTTGCCTTTGGTCATTTTTTCAACATGAGTTTTTAAGGTGTTTTTGGCCGTTTTGCACATTTCTATGCTATGGCGTCTCTCGACGCTTATTTTATACTGTTTTGAAGTGTTTTAAACTGTTTTTGTGACATGCCATTTTTGACATTTTTTGCCATACTATAGCCTTTGCCTTTTGGTCATTTTTCAACATGCATTTTATGGTGTTTTTGGACATTTTAGCAACATTCTATGCTATGGCGTCTCTCAGGGCGCTTATTTTCTGCTGTTTTGAGGTGTTTTAAACTGTTTTTGTGACATGCCATTTTTGACATTTTTGCCATACTATAGCCTTGCTGCTTTTTGGTCATTTTTCAACATGAGTTTTTATGGTGTTTTTGGACATTTTTTGCAACATTTCTATGCTATGGCGTCTCTCGACGCTTATTTTCTGCTGTTTTGAGGTGTTTTAAACTGTTTTTGTGACATGCCATTTTTGACATTTTTGCCATACTATAGCCTTGCCTTTTTGGTCATTTTTTCAACATGCATTTTATGGTGTTTTTGGACATTTTAGCAACATTCTATGCTATGGCGTCTCTCAGGACGCTTATTTTATACTGTTTTGAAGTGTTTTAAACTGTTTTTGTGACATGCCATTTTTGACATTTTTGCCATACTATAGCCTTGCCTTTTGGTCATTTTTCAACATGCATTTTATGGTGTTTTTGGACATTTTAGCAACATTCTATGCTATGGCGTCTCTCAGGGCTTATTTTCTGCTGTTTTGAAGTGTTTTAAACTGTTTTGTGACATGCCATTTTGACATTTTTGCCATACTATAGCCTTGCCGTTTTGGTCATTTTTTCAACATGAGTTTTAAGGTGTTTTTTGGACATTTTGCACATTTCTATGCTATGGCATCTCTCGACGCTTATTTTATACTGTTTTGAAGTGTTTTAAACTGTTTTTGTGACATGCCATTTTTGACATTTTTGCCATACTATAGCCTTGCCTTTTTGGTCATTTTTCAACATGCATTTTTATGGTGTTTTTGGACATTTTAGCAACATTCTATGCTATGGCGTCTCTCAGGGCGCTTATTTTCTGCTGTTTTGAGGTGTTTTAAACTGTTTTTGTGACATGCCATTTTTGACATTTTTGCCATACTATAGCCTTGCCGTTTTGGTCATTTTTCAACATGAGTTTTTAAAGGTGTTTTTGGCATTTTTGCACATTTCTATGCTATGGCGTCTCTCGACGCTTATTTTATACTGTTTTGAAGTGTTTTAAACTGTTTTTGTGACATGCCATTTTTGACATTTTTGCCATACTATAGCCTTGCCTTTTTGGTCATTTTTTCAACATGCATTTTTATGGTGTTTTGGACATTTTAGCAACATTCTATGCTATGGCGTCTCTCAGGCGCTTATTTTCTGCTGTTTTGAGGTGTTTTAAACTGTTTTTGTGACATGCC
This sequence comes from Plectropomus leopardus, assembly GCF_026936395.1. Lineage (NCBI taxonomy): Eukaryota > Metazoa > Chordata > Actinopteri > Perciformes > Serranidae > Plectropomus > Plectropomus leopardus. Next base: position 14,373,910 of record NC_142186.1, read on the forward strand.
ATTTTGACATTTTTGCCATACTATAGCCTGTTGCTTTTGGTCATTTTTTCAACATGAGTTTTATGGTGTTTTTGGACATTTTGCACATTTCTATGCTATGGCGTCTCTCAGGACGCTTATTTTATACTGTTTTGAGGTGTTTTAAACTGTTTTTGTGACATGCCATTTTGACATTTTTGCCATACTATAGCCTTGCCTTTTGGTCATTTTTCAACATGCATTTTTATGGTGTTTTGGACATTTTGCAACATTCTATGCTATGGCGTCTCTCAGACGCTATTTTATGCTGTTTTGAAGTGTTTTAAACTGTTTTTGTGACATGCCATTTTGACATTTTTGCCATACTATAGCCTTGCCTTTTTGGTCATTTTTTCAACATGCATTTTATGGTGTTTTTGGACATTTTAGCAACATTCTATGCTATGGCGTCTCTCAGGCGCTTATTTTCTGCTGTTTTGAGGTGTTTTAAACTGTTTTTGTGACATGCCATTTTGACATTTTTGCCATACTATAGCCTTGCCTTTTTGGTCATTTTTCAACATGCATTTTATGGTGTTTTTGGACATTTTAGCAACATTCTATGCTATGGCGTCTCTCAGGGCGCTTATTTTCTGCTGTTTTGAGGTGTTTTAAACTGTTTTTGTGACATGCCATTTTTGACATTTTTTGCCATACTATAGCCTTGCCTTTTTGGTCATTTTTCAACATGCATTTTATGGTGTTTTTGGACATTTTAGCAACATTCTATGCTATGGCGTCTCTCAGGGCGCTTATTTTCTGCTGTTTTGAGGTGTTTTAAACTGTTTTGTGACATGCCATTTTTGACATTTTTTGCCATACTATAGCCTTGCCGTTTTGGTCATTTTTTCAACATGCATTTTTATGGTGTTTTTGGACATTTTAGCAACATTCTATGCTATGGCGTCTCTCAGGCGCTTATTTTCTGCTGTTTTGAGGTGTTTTAAACTGTTTTTGTGACATGCCATTTTGACATTTTTGCCATACTATAGCCTTGCCTTTTTGGTCATTTTTTCAACATGAGTTTTAAGGTGTTTTTGGACATTTTGCACATTTCTATGCTATGGCGTCTCTCAGGACGCTTATTTTATACTGTTTTGAGGTGTTTTAAACTGTTTTTGTGACATGCCATTTTGACATTTTTGCCATACTATAGCCTTGCCTCTTTGGTCATTTTTTCAACATGAGTTTTTATGGTGTTTTGGACATTTTAGCAACATTCTATGCTATGGCGTCTCTCAGGGCGCTTATTTTATACTGTTTTGAGGTGTTTTAAACTGTTTTGTGTGACATGCCATTTTTGACATTTTGCCATACTATAGCCTTGCCTTTTTGGTCATTTTTTCAACATGCATTTTTATGGTGTTTTTGGACATTTTAGCAACATTCTATGCTATGGCGTCTCTCAGGCGCTTATTTTCTGCTGTTTTGAGGTGTTTTAAACTGTTTTTGTGACATGCCATTTTGACATTTTTGCCATACTATAGCCTTGCCGTTTTGGTCATTTTTTCAACATGAGTTTTTAAGGTGTTTTTGGCCGTTTTGCACATTTCTATGCTATGGTGTCTCTCGACGCTTATTTTATACTGTTTTGAAGTGTTTTAAACTGTTTTTGTGACATGCCATTTTGACATTTTTGCCATACTATAGCCTTGCCTTTTGGTCATTTTTTCAACATGCATTTTATGGTGTTTTTGGACATTTTAGCAACATTCTATGCTATGGCGTCTCTCAGGGCGCTATTTTCTGCTGTTTTGAGGTGTTTTAAACTGTTTTGTGACATGCCATTTTTGACATTTTTGCCATACTATAGCCTTGCCTTTTGGTCATTTTTCAACATGAGTTTTAAGGTGTTTTTGCGTTTTTGCACATTTCTATGCTATGGCGTCTCTCGGGCGCTTATTTTATACTGTTTTGAAGTGTTTTAAACTGTTTTTGTGACATGCCATTTTGACATTTTTTGCCATACTATAGCCTTGCCTTTTTGGTCATTTTTTCAACATGCATTTTATGGTGTTTTTGGCCGTTTTTGCACATTTCTATGCTATGGCGCCTCTCAGGACGCTTATTTTATGCTGTTTTGAGGTGTTTTAAACTGTTTTTGTGACATGCCATTTTTGACAGTTTTTGCCAAACTATAGCCTTGCCTTTTTGGTAATTTTTTCAGCATGCATTTTTATGGTGTTTTTGGCCATTTTTGCAACATTCTATGCTATAGCGTCTCTCAGGGCGCTATTTTCTGCTGTTTTGAGGTGTTTTAAACAGTTTTTGTGACATGCCATTTTTGACATTTTTGCCATACTATAGCCTTTGCTTTTTGGTCATTTTTTCAACATGAGTTTTTATGGTGTTTTTGGACATTTTAGCAACATTCTATGCTATGGCGTCTCAGGGCGCTTATTTTCTGCTGTTTTGAGGTGTTTTAAACTGTTTTTGTGACATGCCATTTTGACATTTTTGCCATACTATAGCCTTGCCTTTTTGGTCATTTTTCAACATGCATTTTATGGTGTTTTGGACATTTTAGCAACATTCTATGCTATGGCGTCTCTCAGGACGCTTATTTTATACTGTTTTGAAGTGTTTTAAACTGTTTTTGTGACATGCCATTTTGACATTTTTGCCATACTATAGCCTTGCCTTTTGGTCATTTTTTCAACATGCATTTTATGGTGTTTTGGACATTTTAGCAACATTCTATGCTATGGCGTCTCTTAGGGCGCTATTTTCTGCTGTTTTGAGGTGTTTTAAACTGTTTTTGTGACATGCCATTTTTGACATTTTTTGCCATACTATAGCCTTGCCGTTTTGGTCATTTTTCAACATGAGTTTTTAAGGTGTTTTTGGCTGTTTTTGCACATTTCTATGCTATGGCGTCTCTCGACGCTTATTTTATACTGTTTTGAAGTGTTTTAAACTGTTTTTGTGACATGCCATTTTTGACATTTTTGCCATACTATAGCCTTGCCTTTTTGGTCATTTTTTCAACATGCATTTTATGGTGTTTTTGGACATTTTAGCAACATTCTATGCTATGGCGTCTCTTAGGCGCTTATTTTCTGCTGTTTTGAGGTGTTTTAAACTGTTTTTGTGACATGCCATTTTTGACATTTTTGCCATACTATAGCCTTGCCTTTTTGGTCATTTTTCAACATGCATTTTTATGGTGTTTTTGGACATTTTAGCAACATTCTATGCTATGGCGTCTCTCAGACGCTTATTTTATACTGTTTTGAAGTGTTTTAAACTGTTTTTGTGACATGCCATTTTTGACATTTTTGCCATACTATAGCCTTGCCTTTTTGGTCATTTTTCAACATGTATTTTATGGTGTTTTTGACATTTTAGCAACATTCTATGCTATGGCGTCTCTCAGGGCGCTTATTTTCTGCTGTTTTGAGGTGTTTTAAACTGTTTTTGTGACATGCCATTTTGACATTTTTGCCATACTATAGCCTTGCCTTTTTTGGTCATTTTTCAACATGAGTTTTTAAGGTGTTTTTGCTTTTTGCACATTTCTATGCTATGGCGTCTCTCGACGCTTATTTTATACTGTTTTGAAGTGTTTTAAACTGTTTTTGTGACATGCCATTTTGACATTTTTGCCATACTATAGCCTTGCCTTTTGGTCATTTTTCAACATGCATTTTTATGGTGTTTTTAGACATTTTAGCAACATTCTATGCTATGGCGTCTCTTAGGGCGCTTATTTTCTGCTGTTTTGAGGTGTTTTAAACTGTTTTTGTGACATGCCATTTTGACATTTTTGCCATACTATAGCCTTGCTGCTTTTGGTCATTTTTCAACATGCATTTTATGGTGTTTTGGACATTTTAGCAACATTCTATGCTATAGCGTCTCTCAGGGCGCTTATTTTCTGCTGTTTTGAGGTGTTTTAAACTGTTTTTGTGACATGCCATTTTTGACATTTTTGCCATACTATAGCCTTGCCTTTTTGGTCATTTTTTCAACATGCATTTTATGGTGTTTTTGGACATTTTAGCAACATTCTATGCTATGGCGTCTCTCAGGGCGCTTATTTTCTGCTGTTTTGAGGTGTTTTAAACTGTTTTTGTGACATGCCATTTTGACATTTTTTGCCATACTATAGCCTTGCCTTTTGGTCATTTTTCAACATGAGTTTTTAAGGTGTTTTTGGCCATTTTGCACATTTCTATGCTATGGCGTCTCTCGACGCTTATTTTATACTGTTTTGAAGTGTTTTAAACTGTTTTTGTGACATGCCATTTTGACATTTTTGCCATACTATAGCCTTGCCTTTTGGTCATTTTTTCAACATGCATTTTTATGGTGTTTTTGGACATTTTAGCAACATTCTATGCTATGGCGTCTCTTAGGGCGCTATTTTCTGCTGTTTTGAGGTGTTTTAAACTGTTTTTGTGACATGCCATTTTGACATTTTTGCCATACTATAGCCTTGCCTCTTTTGGTCATTTTTCAACATGAGTTTTATGGTGTTTTTGGACATTTTAGCAACATTCTATGCTATGGCGCCTCTCAGGGCGCTTATTTTCTGCTGTTTTGAGGTGTTTTAAACTGTTTTTGTGACATGCCATTTTTGACATTTTTGCCATACTATAGCCTTGCCTTTTGGTCATTTTTTCAACATGCATTTTATGGTGTTTTTGGACATTTTAGCAACATTCTATGCTATGGCGTCTCTCGACGCTTATTTTATACTGTTTTGAAGTGTTTTAAACTGTTTTTGTGACATGCCATTTTGACATTTTTTGCCATACTATAGCCTTGCCTTTTGGTCATTTTTTCAACATGCATTTTATGGTGTTTTTGGACATTTTAGCAACATTCTATGCTATGGCGTCTCTTAGGGCGCTTATTTTCTGCTGTTTTGAGGTGTTTTAAACTGTTTTGTGACATGCCATTTTTGACATTTTTTGCCATACTATAGCCTTGCCGTTTTTGTCATTTTTTCAACATGAGTTTTTATGGTGTTTTTGGACATTTTAGCAACATTCTATGCTATGGCGTCTCTCAGGCGCTTATTTTCTGCTGTTTTGAGGTGTTTTAAACTGTTTTTGTGACATGCCATTTTTGACATTTTTGCCATACTATAGCCTTGCCTTTTGGTCATTTTTCAACATGCATTTTTATGGTGTTTTGGACATTTTAGCAACATTCTATGCTATGGCGTCTCTTAGGCGCTTATTTTCTGCTGTTTTGAGGTGTTTTAAACTGTTTTTGTGACATGCCATTTTTGACATTTTGCCATACTATAGCCTTGTTGCTTTTGTCATTTTTTCAACATGAGTTTTAAGGTGTTTTTGGCTGTTTTGCACATTTCTATGCTATGGCGTCTCTCGACGCTTATTTTATACTGTTTTGAAGTGTTTTAAACTGTTTTTGTGACATGCCATTTTGACATTTTTGCCATACTATAGCCTTGTTTTTTGGTCATTTTTTCAACATGCATTTTATGGTGTTTTGGACATTTTAGCAACATTCTATGCTATGGCGTCTCTTAGGGCGCTTATTTTCTGCTGTTTTGAGGTGTTTTAAACTGTTTTTGTGACATGCCATTTTGACATTTTTGCCATACTATAGCCTTGCCTTTTTGGTCATTTTTTCAACATGAGTTTTATGGTGTTTTGGACATTTTTGCACATTTCTATGCTATGGCGTCTCTCGGGCGCTTATTTTATACTGTTTTGAAGTGTTTTAAACTGTTTTTGTGACATGCCATTTTTGACATTTTTGCCATACTATAGCCTTGCCTCTTTGGTCATTTTTTCAACATGAGTTTTTATGGTGTTTTTGGACATTTTAGCAACATTCTATGCTATGGCGTCTCTCAGGCGCTTATTTTCTGCTGTTTTGAGGTGTTTTAAACTGTTTTTGTGACATGCCATTTTTGACATTTTTTGCCATACTATAGCCTTGCCTCTTTTTGGTCATTTTTTCAACATGAGTTTTTATGGTGTTTTGGACATTTTAGCAACATTCTATGCTATGGCGTCTCTCAGGCGCTTATTTTCTGCTGTTTTGAGGTGTTTTAAACTGTTTTTGTGACATGCCATTTTTGACATTTTTGCCATACTATAGCCTTGCCTTTTTGGTCATTTTTCAACATGAGTTTTTAAGGTGTTTTTGGCCGTTTTGCACATTTCTATGCTATGGTGTCTCTCGACGCTTATTTTATACTGTTTTGAAGTGTTTTAAACTGTTTTTGTGACATGCCATTTTGACATTTTTGCCATACTATAGCCTTGCCTTTTGGTCATTTTTTCAACATGCATTTTTATGGTGTTTTGGACATTTTAGCAACATTCTATGCTATGGCGTCTCTCAGGGCGCTTATTTTCTGCTGTTTTGAGGTGTTTTAAACTGTTTTTGTGACATGCCATTTTTGACATTTTGCCATACTATAGCCTTGCCTTTTTGTCATTTTTTCAACATGAGTTTTATGGTGTTTTTGGACATTTTAGCAACATTCTATGCTATGGCGTCTCTCAGGCGCTTATTTTCTGCTGTTTTGAGGTGTTTTAAACTGTTTTTGTGACATGCCATTCTTGACATTTTTTGCCATACTATAGCCTTGCCTTTTTGGTCATTTTTTCAACATGCATTTTTATGGTGTTTTTGGACATTTTAGCAACATCCTATGCTATGGCGTCTCTCAGGCGCTATTTTCTGCTGTTTTGAGGTGTTTTAAACTGTTTTTGTGACATGCCATTTTGACATTTTTGCCATACTATAGCCTTGCTGTTTTGGTCATTTTTTCAACATGAGTTTTAAGGTGTTTTTGGCTGTTTTTGCACATTTCTATGCTATGGCGTCTCTCGACGCTTATTTTATACTGTTTTGAAGTGTTTTAAACTGTTTTGTGACATGCCATTTTTGACATTTTTGCCATACTATAGCCTTGCCTTTTGGTCATTTTTTCAACATGCATTTTATGGTGTTTTTTGGACATTTTAGCAACATTCTATGCTATGGCGTCTCTCAGGGCGCTTATTTTCTGCTGTTTTGAGGTGTTTTAAACTGTTTTTGTGACATACCATTTTGACATTTTTGCCATACTATAGCCTTGCCTTTTTGGTCATTTTTCAACATGAGTTTTTAAGGTGTTTTTGGACATTTTGCACATTTCTATGCTATGGCGTCTCTCGGGACGCTATTTTATGCTGTTTTGAAGTGTTTTAAACTGTTTTTGTGACATGCCATTCTTGACATTTTTTGCCATACTATAGCCTTGCCTCTTTTGGTCATTTTTTCAACATGAGTTTTTATGGTGTTTTTGGACATTTTAGCAACATTCTATGCTATGGCGTCTCTCAGGCGCTTATTTTCTGCTGTTTTGAGGTGTTTTAAACTGTTTTTGTGACATGCCATTTTTGACATTTTTGCCATACTATAGCCTTGCCTCTTTGGTCATTTTTTCAACATGAGTTTTATGGTGTTTTGGACATTTTAGCAACATTCTATGCTATGGCGTCTCTCAGGGCGCTTATTTTCTGCTGTTTTGAGGTGTTTTAAACTGTTTTTGTGACATGCCATTTTGACATTTTTGCCATACTATAGCCTTGCTGCTTTTGGTCATTTTTCAACATGAGTTTTATGGTGTTTTGGACATTTTGCACATTTCTATGCTATGGTGTCTCTCGACGCTTATTTTATACTGTTTTGAAGTGTTTTAAACTGTTTTTGTGACATGCCATTTTTGACATTTTTTGCCATACTATAGCCTTGCCTTTTGGTCATTTTTCAACATGCATTTTTATGGTGTTTTTGGACATTTTAGCAACATTCTATGCTATGGCGTCTCTCAGGGCGCTATTTTCTGCTGTTTTGAGGTGTTTTAAACTGTTTTTGTGACATGCCATTTTTGACATTTTTTGCCATACTATAGCCTTGCCTTTTTGGTCATTTTTCAACATGAGTTTTAAGGTGTTTTTGACATTTTGCACATTTCTATGCTATGGCGTCTCTCAGACGCTTATTTTATACTGTTTTGAAGTGTTTTAAACTGTTTTTGTGACATGCCATTTTGACATTTTTTGCCATACTATAGCCTTGCCTTTTTGGTCATTTTTTCAACATGCATTTTTGTGCTGTTTTTGGCCGTTTTTGCACATTTCTATGCTATGGCGTCTCTCGACGCTTATTTTATACTGTTTTGAAGTGTTTTAAACTGTTTTTGTGACATGCCATTTTTGACATTTTTGCCATACTATAGCCTTGCCTTTTTGGTCATTTTTTCAACATGTATTTTATGGTGTTTTTGGACATTTTAGCAACATTCTATGCTATAAGCGTCTCTCAGGGCGCTTATTTTCTGCTGTTTTGAGGTGTTTTAAACTGTTTTTGTGACATGCCATTTTGACATTTTTGCCATACTATAGCCTTGCCGTTTTGGTCATTTTTTCAACATGCATTTTTATGGTGTTTTTGGACATTTTAGCAACATTCTATGCTATAGCGTCTCTCAGGGCGCTATTTTCTGCTGTTTTGAGGTGTTTTAAACAGTTTTTGTGACATGCCATTTTGACATTTTTGCCATACTATAGCCTTGCCTTTTTGGTCATTTTTTCAACATGCATTTTATGGTGTTTTTGGACATTTTAGCAACATTCTATGCTATGGCGTCTCTCGACGCTTATTTTATACTGTTTTGAAGTGTTTTAAACTGTTTTTGTGACATGCCATTTTGACATTTTTGCCATACTATAGCCTTGCCTTTTTGGTCATTTTTTCAACATGCATTTTATGGTGTTTTTGGACATTTTAGCAACATTCTATGCTATGGCGTCTCTTAGGGCGCTATTTTCTGCTGTTTTGAGGTGTTTTAAACTGTTTTGTGACATGCCATTTTGACATTTTTGCCATACTATAGCCTTGCCGTTTTGGTCATTTTTTCAACATGAGTTTTAAGGTGTTTTTGGCTGTTTTGCACATTTCTATGCTATGGCGTCTCTCAGGACGCTTATTTTATACTGTTTTGAAGTGTTTTAAACTGTTTTTGTGACATGCCATTTTTGACATTTTTGCCATACTATAGCCTTGCCTTTTGGTCATTTTTTCAACATGTATTTTTATGGTGTTTTTGACATTTTAGCAACATTCTATGCTATAGCGTCTCTCAGGGCGCTTATTTTCTGCTGTTTTGAGGTGTTTTAAACTGTTTTTGTGACATGCCATTTTTGACATTTTTGCCATACTATAGCCTTGCCTTTTTGGTCATTTTTTCAACATGAGTTTTTAAGGTGTTTTTGGCCATTTTGCACATTTCTATGCTATGGCGTCTCTCGACGCTTATTTTATACTGTTTTGAAGTGTTTTAAACTGTTTTTGTGACATGCCATTTTGACATTTTTGCCATACTATAGCCTTGCCTTTTCGGTCATTTTTTCAACATGCATTTTTATGGTGTTTTTAGACGTTTTAGCAACATTCTATGCTATGGCGTCTCTTAGGGCGCTATTTTCTGCTGTTTTGAGGTGTTTTAAACTGTTTTTGTGACATGCCATTTTGACATTTTTGCCATACTATAGCCTTTGCGTTTTGGTCATTTTTCAACATGCATTTTATGGTGTTTTTGGACATTTTAGCAACATTCTATGCTATAGCGTCTCTCAGGGCGCTTATTTTCTGCTGTTTTGAGGTGTTTTAAACTGTTTTTGTGACATGCCATTTTTGACATTTTTGCCATACTATAGCCTTGCCTTTTTGGTCATTTTTCAACATGCATTTTATGGTGTTTTTGGACATTTTAGCAACATTCTATGCTATGGCGTCTCTCAGGGCGCTATTTTCTGCTGTTTTGAGGTGTTTTAAACTGTTTTTGTGACATGCCATTTTTGACATTTTTGCCATACTATAGCCTTGCCTTTTTGGTCATTTTTTCAACATGAGTTTTTAAGGTGTTTTGGACATTTTGCACATTTCTATGCTATGGCGTCTCTCGACGCTTATTTTATACTGTTTTGAAGTGTTTTAAACTGTTTTTGTGACATGCCATTTTTGACATTTTTTGCCATACTATAGCCTTGCCTTTTCGGTCATTTTTTCAACATGCATTTTTATGGTGTTTTTGGACATTTTAGCAACATTCTATGCTATATGTCTCTTAGGGCGCTTATTTTCTGCTGTTTTGAGGTGTTTTAAACTGTTTTTGTGACATGCCATTTTTGACATTTTTGCCATACTATAGCCTTGCCGTTTTGGTCATTTTTCAACATGAGTTTTAAGGTGTTTTTATTGTTTTGCACATTTCTATGCTATGGCGTCTCTCGACGCTTATTTTATACTGTTTTGAAGTGTTTTAAACTGTTTTTGTGACATGCCATTTTGACATTTTTGCCATACTATAGCCTTGCCTTTTTGGTCATTTTTCAACATGCATTTTTATGGTGTTTTTGGACATTTTAGCAACATTCTATGCTATGGCGTCTCTTAGGCGCTTATTTTCTGCTGTTTTGAGGTGTTTTAAACTGTTTTTGTGACATGCCATTTTGACATTTTTGCCATACTATAGCCTTGCTGCTTTTGGTCATTTTTCAACATGAGTTTTTAAGGTGTTTTTTGGCTGTTTTGCACATTTCTATGCTATGGCGTCTCTCGACGCTTATTTTATACTGTTTTGAAGTGTTTTAAACTGTTTTTGTGACATGCCATTTTTGACATTTTTGCCATACTATAGCCTTGCCTTTTGGTCATTTTTCAACATGCATTTTTATGGTGTTTTGGACATTTTAGCAACATTCTATGCTATGGCGTCTCTTAGGGCGCTTATTTTCTGCTGTTTTGAGGTGTTTTAAACTGTTTTTGTGACATGCCATTTTGACATTTTTGCCATACTATAGCCTTGCCTTTTTGGTCATTTTTCAACATGAGTTTTAAGGTGTTTTTGGCCGTTTTTGCACATTTCTATGCTATGGCGTCTCTCGACGCTTATTTTATACTGTTTTGAAGTGTTTTAAACTGTTTTTGTGACATGCCATTTTTGACATTTTTGCCATACTATAGCCTTGCCTTTTGGTCATTTTTCAACATGCATTTTATGGTGTTTTTGGACATTTTAGCAACATTCTATGCTATGGCGTCTCTTAGGGCGCTTATTTTCTGCTGTTTTGAGGTGTTTTAAACTGTTTTTGTGACATGCCATTTTTGACATTTTTGCCATACTATAGCCTTGCCTTTTGGTCATTTTTTCAACATGAGTTTTTATGGTGTTTTTGGACATTTTAGCAACATTCTATGCTATGGCGTCTTTCGGGGCGCTATTTTCTGCTGTTTTGAGGTGTTTTAAACTGTTTTTGTGACATGCCATTTTTGACATTTTTTGCCATACTATAGCCTTGCCGTTTTGGTCATTTTTTCAACATGCATTTTTATGGTGTTTTGGACATTTTAGCAACATTCTATGCTATGGCGTCTCTCGACGCTTATTTTATACTGTTTTGAAGTGTTTTCAACTGTTTTTGTGACATGCCATTTTTGACATTTTTGCCATACTATAGCCTTGCTTTTTTGGTCATTTTTTTCAACATGCAATTTTATGGTGTTTTTGGACATTTTAGCAACATTCTATGCTATGGCGTCTCTTAGGGCGCTTATTTTCTGCTGTTTTGAGGTGTTTTAAACTGTTTTTGTGACATGCCATTTTTGACATTTTTGCCATACTATAGCCTTGCCGTTTTTGTCATTTTTTCAACATGAGTTTTTATGGTGTTTTTGGACATTTTAGCAACATTCTATGCTATGGCGTCTCTCAGACGCTTATTTTCTGCTGTTTTGAGGTGTTTTAAACTGTTTTTGTGACATGCCATTTTTGACATTTTTGCCATACTATAGCCTTGCCTTTTTGGTCATTTTTTCAACATGCATTTTTATGGTGTTTTTGGACATTTTAGCAACATTCTATGCTATGGCGTCTCTTAGGGCGCTATTTTCTGCTGTTTTGAGGTGTTTTAAACTGTTTTTGTGACATGCCATTTTTGACATTTTTTGCCATACTATAGCCTTGCCTCTTTGGTCATTTTTTCAACATGAGTTTTTATGGTGTTTTTGACATTTTTGCACATTTCTATGCTATGGCGTCTCTCGGACGCTTATTTTATACTGTTTTGAAGTGTTTTAAACTGTTTTTGTGACATGCCATTTTTGACATTTTTTGCCATACTATAGCCTTGCCTTTTTGGTCATTTTTTCAACATGAGTTTTTATGGTGTTTTTGACATTTTAGCAACATTCTATGCTATGGCGTCTCTTAGGGCGCTATTTTCTGCTGTTTTGAGGTGTTTTAAACTGTTTTTGTGACATGCCATTTTTGACATTTTTTGCCATACTATAGCCTTGCCGTTTTTGTCATTTTTTCAACATGAGTTTTTAAGGTGTTTTTGGCTGTTTTTGCACATTTCTATGCTATGGCGTCTCTCGGGACGCTATTTTATACTGTTTTGAAGTGTTTTAAACTGTTTTTGTGACATGCCATTTTTGACATTTTTTGCCATACTATAGCCTTGCCGTTTTTGTCATTTTTTCAACATGAGTTTTTATGGTGTTTTTGGACATTTTAGCAACATTCTATGCTATGGCGTCTTTCGGGGCGCTATTTTCTGCTGTTTTGAGGTGTTTTAAACTGTTTTTGTGACATGCCATTTTTGCCATTTTTGCCATACTATAGCCTTGCCTTTTTGGTCATTTTTTCAACATGCATTTTATGGTGTTTTGGACATTTTAGCAACATTCTATGCTATGGCGTCTCTCGGGGCGTTATTTTCTGCTGTTTTGAGGTGTTTTAAACAGTTTTTGTGACATGCCATTTTTGACATTTTTTGCCATACTATAGCCTTGCCTTTTTGGTCATTTTTTCAACATGCATTTTTATGGTGTTTTTGGACATTTTAGCAACATTCTATGCTATGGCGTCTCTTAGGGCGCTATTTTCTGCTGTTTTGAGGTGTTTTAAACTGTTTTTGTGACATGCCATTTTTGACATTTTTTGCCATACTATAGCCTTGCCTTTTTGGTCATTTTTTCAACATGAGTTTTTAAGGTGTTTTTGGCCGTTTTGCACATTTCTATGCTATGGCGTCTCGGGACGCTTATTTTATACTGTTTTGAAGTGTTTTAAACTGTTTTTGTGACATGCCATTTTTGACATTTTTGCCATACTATAGCCTTGCCTCTTTGGTCATTTTTTCAACATGAGTTTTTATGGTGTTTTTGGACATTTTAGCAACATTCTATGCTATGGCGTCTCTCAGGCGCTTATTTTCTGCTGTTTTGAGGTGTTTTAAACTGTTTTTGTGACATGCCATTTTGACATTTTTGCCATACTATAGCCTTGTTTTTTGGTCATTTTTTCAACATGCATTTTAAGGTGTTTTTGGACATTTTAGCAACATTCTATGCTATAGCGTCTCTCAGGGCGCTATTTTCTGCTGTTTTGAGGTGTTTTAAACTGTTTTTGTGACATGCCATTTTTGACATTTTTTGCCATACTATAGCCTTGCCTTTTTGGTCATTTTTTCAACATGCATTTTTATGGTGTTTTTGGACATTTTAGCAACATTCTATGCTATGGCGTCTCTCAGGGCGCTATTTTCTGCTGTTTTGAGGTGTTTTAAACTGTTTTTGTGACATGCCATTTTTGACATTTTGCCATACTATAGCCTTGCCTTTTGGTCATTTTTTCAACATGAGTTTTAAGGTGTTTTTGGCATTTTGCACATTTCTATGCTATGGCGCCTCTCGACGCTTATTTTATACTGTTTTGAAGTGTTTTAAACTGTTTTTGTGACATGCCATTTTTGACATTTTTGCCATACTATAGCCTTGCCTTTTTGGTCATTTTTCAACATGCATTTTGTGCTGTTTTTGGCCATTTTGCACATTTCTATGCTATGGCGTCCTCTCGACGCTTATTTTATACTGTTTTGAAGTGTTTTAAACTGTTTTTGTGACATGCCATTTTTGACATTTTTTGCCATACTATAGCCTTGCCGTTTTGGTCATTTTTTCAACATGTATTTTTATGGTGTTTTTGGACATTTTAGCAACATTCTATGCTATGGCGTCTCTCAGGGCGCTATTTTCTGCTGTTTTGAGGTGTTTTAAACTGTTTTTGTGACATGCCATTTTTGACATTTTTTGCCATACTATAGCCTTGCCGTTTTTGTCATTTTTTCAACATGAGTTTTTATGGTGTTTTTGGACATTTTAGCAACATTCTATGCTATGGCGTCTTTCGGGGCGCTATTTTCTGCTGTTTTGAGGTGTTTTAAACTGTTTTTGTGACATGCCATTTTGACATTTTTGCCATACTATAGCCTTGCCTTTTTTGGTCATTTTTTCAACATGCATTTTATGGTGTTTTTGGACATTTTAGCAACATTCTATGCTATGGCGTCTCTCAGGGCGCTATTTTCTGCTGTTTTGAGGTGTTTTAAACTGTTTTTGTGACATGCCATTTTTGACATTTTTTGCCATACTATAGCCTTGCCTTTTTGGTCATTTTTTCAACATGAGTTTTTAAGGTGTTTTTGGCCGTTTTTGCACATTTCTATGCTATGGCGTCTCTCGGGACGCTATTTTATACTGTTTTGAAGTGTTTTAAACTGTTTTTGTGACATGCCATTTTTGACATTTTTTGCCATACTATAGCCTTGCCGTTTTGGTCATTTTTTCAACATGAGTTTTATGGTGTTTTTGGACATTTTAGCAACATTCTATGCTATGGCGTCTCTCAGGGCGCTATTTTCTGCTGTTTTGAGGTGTTTTCAACTGTTTTTGTGACATGCCATTTTTGACATTTTTTGCCATACTATAGCCTTGCCTTTTTGGTCATTTTTTCAACATGCATTTTTATGGTGTTTTTGGACATTTTAGCAACATTCTATGCTATGGCGTCTCTCGGGACGCTATTTTATACTGTTTTGAAGTGTTTTCAACTGTTTTTGTGACATGCCATTTTTGACATTTTTTGCCATACTATAGCCTTGCCTTTTTGGTCATTTTTTCAACATGCATTTTTATGGTGTTTTTGGACATTTTAGCAACATTCTATGTTATGGCGTCTCTCGGGACGCTATTTTTTACTTTTTTGAGGTTTTTTAAACTGTTTTGTGACATGCCATTTTTGACATTTTTGCCATACTATAGCCTTGCCTTTTGGTCATTTTTTCAACATGCATTTTATGGTGTTTTTGGACATTTTAGCAACATTCTATGCTATGGCGTCTCTCTCGGGACGCTTATTTTATACTGTTTTGAGGTGTTTTAAACTGTTTTTGTGACATGCCATTTTGACATTTTTGCCATACTATAGCCTTGCCTTTTTTGGTCATTTTTCAACATGAGTTTTAAGGTGTTTTGGCCGTTTTGCACATTTCTATGCTATGGCGTCTCTCGACGCTTATTTTCTACTGTTTTGAAGTGTTTTAAACTGTTTTTGTGACATGCCATTTTTGACATTTTTTGCCATACTATAGCCTTGCCTTTTTGGTCATTTTTTCAACATGCATTTTTATGGTGTTTTTGGACATTTTAGCAACATTCTATGCTATGGCTGCCTCTCAGACGCTTATTTCATACTGTTTTGAAGTGTTTTAAACTGTTTTTGTGACATGCCATTTTTGACATTTTTTGCCATACTATAGCCTTGCCTTTTTGGTCATTTTTTCAACATGTATTTTTATGGTGTTTTTTGACATTTTAGCAACATTCTATGCTATAGCGTCTCTCAGGGCGCTATTTTCTGCTGTTTTGAGGTGTTTTAATCTGTTTTTGTGACATGCCATTTTGACATTTTTGCCATACTATAGCCTTGCCTTTTTGGTCATTTTTTCAACATGAGTTTTTAAGGTGTTTTTGGCCGTTTTGCACATTTCTATGCTATGGCGTCTCTCGACGCTTATTTTATACTGTTTTGAAGTGTTTTAAACTGTTTTTGTGACATGCCATTTTGACATTTTTGCCATACTATAGCCTTGCCTTTTTGGTCATTTTTCAACATGCATTTTATGGTGTTTTTGGACATTTTAGCAACATTCTATGCTATGGCGTCTCTTAGGGCTTATTTTCTGCTGTTTTGAGGTGTTTTAAACTGTTTTTGTGACATGCCATTTTGACATTTTTGCCATACTATAGCCTTGCCGTTTTGGTCATTTTTCAACATGAGTTTTTAAGGTGTTTTTGGCCGTTTTGCACATTTCTATGCTATGGCGTCTCTCAGACGCTATTTTATACTGTTTTGAAGTGTTTTAAACTGTTTTTGTGACATGCCATTTTTGACATTTTTTGCCATACTATAGCCTTGCCTTTTTGATCATTTTTTCAACATGAGTTTTTATGGTGTTTTTGGACATTTTAGCAACATTCTATGCTATGGCGTCTCTCAGGCGCTTATTTTCTGCTGTTTTGAGGTGTTTTAAACTGTTTTTGTGACATGCCATTTTGACATTTTTGCCATACTATAGCCTTGCCTTTTTGGTCATTTTTTCAACATGCATTTTTATGGTGTTTTTGGCCATTTTAGCAACATTCTATGCTATGGCGTCTCTTAGGGCGCTTATTTTCTGCTGTTTTGAGGTGTTTTAAACTGTTTTTGTGACATGCCATTTTGACATTTTTGCCATACTATAGCCTTGCCTTTTGGTCATTTTTTCAACATGCATTTTATGGTGTTTTTGGACATTTTAGCAACATTCTATGCTATAGCGTCTCTCAGGGCGCTTATTTTCTGCTGTTTTGAGGTGTTTTAAACTGTTTTTGTGACATGCCATTTTTGACATTTTTGCCATACTATAGCCTTGCCTTTTGGTCATTTTTTCAACATGAGTTTTAAGGTGTTTTTGGCATTTTTGCACATTTCTATGCTATGGCGTCTCTCAGGACGCTTATTTTATACTGTTTTGAAGTGTTTTAAACTGTTTTGTGACATGCCATTTTGACATTTTTTGCCATACTATAGCCTTGCCGTTTTGGTCATTTTTCAACATGAGTTTTTAAGGTGTTTTTGGCGTTTTGCACATTTCTATGCTATGGCGTCTCGGGACGCTATTTTATACTGTTTTGAAGTGTTTTAAACTGTTTTTGTGACATGCCATTTTTGACATTTTTTGCCATACTATAGCCTTGCCTCTTTGGTCATTTTTTCAACATGAGTTTTTATGGTGTTTTTGGACATTTTAGCAACATTCTATGCTATGGCGTCTTTCGGGGCGCTATTTTCTGCTGTTTTGAGGTGTTTTAAACTGTTTTTGTGACATGCCATTTTGACATTTTTGCCATACTATAGCCTTGCCTTTTTGGTCATTTTTTCAACATGCATTTTATGGTGTTTTTGGACATTTTAGCAACATTCTATGCTATGGCGTCTCTCAGGGCGCTTATTTTCTGCTGTTTTGAGGTGTTTTAAACTGTTTTTGTGACATGCCATTTTTGACATTTTTGCCATACTATAGCCTTGCCGTTTTGGTCATTTTTTCAACATGAGTTTTTAAGGTGTTTTTGGCCGTTTTGCACATTTCTATGCTATGGTGTCTCTCGACGCTTATTTTATACTGTTTTGAAGTGTTTTAAACTGTTTTGTGACATGCCATTTTTGACATTTTGCCATACTATAGCCTTGCCTTTTCGGTCATTTTTTCAACATGCATTTTATGGTGTTTTTGGACATTTTAGCAACATTCTATGCTATGGCGTCTCTCAGGGCGCTTATTTTCTGCTGTTTTGAGGTGTTTTAAACTGTTTTTGTGACATGCCATTTTGACATTTTTGCCATACTATAGCCTTGTTTTTTGGTCATTTTTTCAACATGAGTTTTTAAGGTGTTTTTGACATTTTGCACATTTCTATGCTATGGCGTCTCTCGACGCTTATTTTATACTGTTTTGAAGTGTTTTAAACTGTTTTGTGACATGCCATTTTGACATTTTTGCCATACTATAGCCTTGCCTTTTTGGTCATTTTTTCAACATGCATTTTATGGTGTTTTTGGACATTTTAGCAACATTCTATGCTATGGCGTCTCTTAGGGCGCTTATTTTCTGCTGTTTTGAGGTGTTTTAAACTGTTTTTGTGACATGCCATTTTTGACATTTTGCCATACTATAGCCTTGCTGCTTTTGGTCATTTTTCAACATGAGTTTTAAGGTGTTTTTACTTTTTGCACATTTCTATGCTATGGCGTCTCTCAGACGCTATTTTATACTGTTTTGAAGTGTTTTAAACTGTTTTTGTGACATGCCATTTTTGACATTTTTTGCCATACTATAGCCTTGCCTTTTTGATCATTTTTTCAACATGAGTTTTTATGGTGTTTTTGGACATTTTAGCAACATTCTATGCTATGGCGTCTCTCGGGACGCTATTTTATACTGTTTTGAAGTGTTTTCAACTGTTTTGTGACATGCCATTTTTGACATTTTTTGCCATACTATAGCCTTGCCTTTTTGGTCATTTTTCAACATGCATTTTATGGTGTTTTTGGACATTTTAGCAACATTCTATGCTATGGCTGCCTCTCGACGCTTATTTTATACTGTTTTGAAGTGTTTTAAACTGTTTTTGTGACATGCCATTTTGACATTTTTGCCATACTATAGCCTTGCCTTTTTGGTCATTTTTTTCAACATGCATTTTTATGGTGTTTTGGACATTTTAGCAACATTCTATGCTATGGCGTCTCTTAGGGCGCTATTTTCTGCTGTTTTGAGGTGTTTTAAACTGTTTTTGTGACATGCCATTTTGACATTTTTGCCATACTATAGCCTTGCCTTTTGGTCATTTTTCAACATGCATTTTTATGGTGTTTTTGGACATTTTAGCAACATTCTATGCTATAGCGTCTCTCAGGGCGCTATTTTCTGCTGTTTTGAGGTGTTTTAAACTGTTTTTGTGACATGCCATTTTTGACATTTTTTGCCATACTATAGCCTTGCCTTTTTGGTCATTTTTTCAACATGCATTTTATGGTGTTTTTGGCCGTTTTTGCACATTTCTATGCTATGGTGTCTCTCGACGCTTATTTTATACTGTTTTGAAGTGTTTTAAACTGTTTTTGTGACATGCCATTTTGACATTTTTGCCATACTATAGCCTTGCCGTTTTTGGTCATTTTTCAACATGAGTTTTTAAGGTGTTTTTTGGCATTTTGCACATTTCTATGCTATGGCGTCTCTCAGGCGCTTATTTTATACTGTTTTGAAGTGTTTTAAACTGTTTTTGTGACATGCCATTTTGACATTTTTGCCATACTATAGCCTTGCCTCTTTGGTCATTTTTTCAACATGAGTTTTATGGTGTTTTGGACATTTTAGCAACATTCTATGCTATGGCGTCTCTCAGGGCGCTATTTTCTGCTGTTTTGAGGTGTTTTAAACTGTTTTTGTGACATGCCATTTTTGACATTTTTGCCATACTATAGCCTTGCCTTTTTGGTCATTTTTCAACATGCATTTTATGGTGTTTTTGGACATTTTAGCAACATTCTATGCTATGGCGTCTCTCAGGGCGCTTATTTTCTGCTGTTTTGAGGTGTTTTAAACTGTTTTTGTGACATGCCATTTTGACATTTTTGCCATACTATAGCCTTGCCTTTTTGGTCATTTTTCAACATGAGTTTTAAGGTGTTTTTGGCCGTTTTGCACATTTCTATGCTATGGCGTCTCTCGACGCTTATTTTATACTGTTTTGAAGTGTTTTAAACTGTTTTTGTGACATGCCATTTCTGACATTTTTTGCCATACTATAGCCTTGCCGTTTTTGTCATTTTTTCAACATGAGTTTTAAGGTGTTTTTGACATTTTTGCACATTTCTATGCTATGGCGTCTCTCGACGCTTATTTTATACTGTTTTGAAGTGTTTTAAACTGTTTTTGTGACATGCCATTTTGACATTTTGCCATACTATAGCCTTGCCTCTTTGGTCATTTTTTCAACATGAGTTTTATGGTGTTTTTGGACATTTTAGCAACATTCTATGCTATGGCTGCCTTTCAGGCGCTTATTTTCTGCTGTTTTGAGGTGTTTTAAACTGTTTTTGTGACATGCCATTTTGACATTTTTGCCATACTATAGCCTTGCCTTTTTGGTCATTTTTTCAACATGCATTTTTATGGTGTTTTTGGACATTTTAGCAACATTCTATGCTATGGCGTCTCTCAGGGCGCTTATTTTCTGCTGTTTTGAGGTGTTTTAAACAGTTTTTGTGACATGCCATTTTGACATTTTTTGCCATACTATAGCCTTGCCGGTTTGGTCATTTTTTCAATAGGAGTTTTTAAGGTGTTTTTGGCCGTTTTTGCACATTTCGATGCTATGGTGTCTCTCGGGGCGCTTATTTTATACTGTTTTGAAGTGTTTTAAACTGTTTTTGTGACATGCCATTTTTGACATTTTGCCATACTATAGCCTTGCCTTTTGGTCATTTTTTCAACATGCATTTTTATGGTGTTTTTGGACATTTTAGCAACATTCTATGCTATGGCGTCTCTCAGGGCGCTATTTTCTGCTGTTTTGAGGTGTTTTAAACTGTTTTTGTGACATGCCATTTTTGACATTTTTTGCCATACTATAGCCTTGCCTTTTTGGTCATTTTTTCAACATGAGTTTTTAAGGTGTTTTTGGCCGTTTTTGCACATTTCTATGCTATGGCGTCTCTCGGGACGCTATTTTATACTGTTTTGAAGTGTTTTAAACTGTTTTTGTGACATGCCATTTTTGACATTTTTTGCCATACTATAGCCTTGCCTTTTGGTCATTTTTCAACATGCATTTTATGGTGTTTTTGGACATTTTAGCAACATTCTATGCTATGGCGTCTCTTAGGGCGCTTATTTTCTGCTGTTTTGAGGTGTTTTAAACTGTTTTTGTGACATGCCATTTTTGACATTTTTGCCATACTATAGCCTTTGCCGTTTTGGTCATTTTTTCAACATGAGTTTTAAGGTGTTTTGGCCGTTTTGCACATTTCTATGCTATGGCGTCTCTCGACGCTTATTTTATACTGTTTTGAAGTGTTTTAAACTGTTTTTGTGACATGCCATTTTGACATTTTTGCCATACTATAGCCTTGCCTTTTTGGTCATTTTTTCAACATGCATTTTTATGGTGTTTTTGGACATTTTAGCAACATTCTATGCTATGGCGTCTCTCGGGACGCTATTTTATACTGTTTTGAAGTGTTTTCAACTGTTTTTGTGACATGCCATTTTTGACATTTTTTGCCATACTATAGCCTTGCCTTTTTGGTCATTTTTTCAACATGCATTTTTATGGTGTTTTTGGACATTTTAGCAACATTCTATGCTATGGCGTCTCTCGACGCTTATTTTATACTGTTTTGAAGTGTTTTCAAACTGTTTTTGTGACATGCCATTCTTGACATTTTTTGCCATACTATAGCCTTGCCTTTTTGGTCATTTTTTCAACATGCATTTTATGGTGTTTTTGGACCTTTTAGCAACATCCTATGCTATGGCGTCTCTTAGGGCGCTTATTTTCTGCTGTTTTGAGGTGTTTTAAACTGTTTTTGTGACATGCCATTTTGACATTTTTGCCATACTATAGCCTTGCCTTTTCGGTCATTTTTTCAACATGCATTTTTATGGTGTTTTTGGACATTTTAGCAACATTCTATGCTATAGCTGCCTCTCAGGGCGCTTATTTTCTGCTGTTTTGAGGTGTTTTAAACTGTTTTTGTGACATGCCATTTTGACATTTTTGCCATACTATAGCCTTGCCTTTTTGGTCATTTTTCAACATGCATTTTTATGGTGTTTTTGGCCGTTTTGCACATTTCTATGCTATGGCGTCTCTCGACGCTTATTTTATACTGTTTTGAGGTGTTTTAAACTGTTTTTTGTGACATGCCATTTTGACATTTTTGCCATACTATAGCCTTGCTGCTTTTTTGTCATTTTTTCAACATGAGTTTTAAGGTGTTTTTGGCGCTTTTTGCACATTTCTATGCTATGGCGTCTCTCGGACGCTTATTTTATACTGTTTTGAAGTGTTTTAAACTGTTTTTGTGACATGCCATTTTGACATTTTTTGCCATACTATAGCCTTGCCTTTTTGATCATTTTTCAACATGAGTTTTTATGGTGTTTTTGGACATTTTAGCAACATTCTATGCTATGGCGTCTCTCGACGCTTATTTTATACTGTTTTGAAGTGTTTTCAACTGTTTTTGTGACATGCCATTTTTGACATTTTTTGCCATACTATAGCCTTGCCTTTTTGGTCATTTTTTCAACATGCATTTTTATGGTGTTTTTGGACATTTTAGCAACATTCTATGCTATGGCGTCTCTCGGGACGCTATTTTATACTGTTTTGAAGTGTTTTCAACTGTTTTTGTGACATGCCATTTTTGACATTTTTTGCCATACTATAGCCTTGCCTCTTTGGTCATTTTTCAACATGCATTTTATGGTGTTTTTGGACATTTTAGCAACATTCTATGCTATGGCGTCTCTTAGGGCGCTATTTTCTGCTGTTTTGAGGTGTTTTAAACTGTTTTTGTGACATGCCAT
Organism: Plectropomus leopardus; assembly: GCF_026936395.1. NCBI lineage: Eukaryota > Metazoa > Chordata > Actinopteri > Perciformes > Serranidae > Plectropomus > Plectropomus leopardus. Next base: position 14,396,451 of record NC_142186.1, read on the forward strand.
TTTTGACATTTTTGCCATACTATAGCCTTGCCTTTTTGGTCATTTTTCAACATGCATTTTATGGTGTTTTTGGACATTTTAGCAACATTCTATGCTATAAGCGTCTCTCAGGGCGCTATTTTCTGCTGTTTTGAGGTGTTTTAAACTGTTTTTGTGACATGCCATTTTGACATTTTGCCATACTATAGCCTTGCCTTTTTGGTCATTTTTCAACATGCATTTTTATGGTGTTTTTGGCCGTTTTGCACCTTTCTATGCTATGGCGTCTCTCGGGACGCTATTTTATACTGTTTTGAGGTGTTTTAAACTGTTTTTGTGACATGCCATTTTTGACATTTTTTGCCATACTATAGCCTTGCCGTTTTTGTCATTTTTTCAACATGAGTTTTTAAGGTGTTTTTGGCCGTTTTTGCACATTTCTATGCTATGGCGTCTCTCGGGACGCTATTTTATACTGTTTTGAAGTGTTTTAAACTGTTTTTGTGACATGCCATTTTTGACATTTTTTGCCATACTATAGCCTTGCCTCTTTGGTCATTTTTCAACATGAGTTTTTATGGTGTTTTTGGACATTTTAGCAACATTCTATGCTATGGCGTCTCTCAGGCGCTTATTTTCTGCTGTTTTGAGGTGTTTTAAACTGTTTTTGTGACATGCCATTTTGACATTTTGCCATACTATAGCCTTGCCTTTTGGTCATTTTTTCAACATGCATTTTATGGTGTTTTGGACATTTTAGCAACATTCTATGCTATGGCGTCTCTCAGGGCGCTTATTTTCTGCTGTTTTGAGGTGTTTTAAACAGTTTTTGTGACATGCCATTTTGACATTTTTGCCATACTATAGCCTTGCCGTTTTGGTCATTTTTTCAACATGAGTTTTTAAGGTGTTTTTGGCCGTTTTTGCACATTTCTATGCTATGGTGTCTCTCGGGACGCTATTTTATACTGTTTTGAAGTGTTTTATAATGTTTTTGTGACATGCCATTTTGACATTTTTGCCATACTATAGCCTTGCCTTTTCGGTCATTTTTTCAACATGCATTTTATGGTGTTTTTGGACATTTTAGCAACATTCTATGCTATGGCGTCTCTCAGGGCGCTTATTTTCTGCTGTTTTGAGGTGTTTTAAACTGTTTTTGTGACATGCCATTTTGACATTTTTTGCCATACTATAGCCTTGCCTTTTGGTCATTTTTTCAACATGAGTTTTAAGGTGTTTTTGGCCGCTTTTTGCACATTTCTATGCTATGGCGTCTCTCGACGCTTATTTTATACTGTTTTGAAGTGTTTTAAACTGTTTTTGTGACATGCCATTTTGACATTTTTGCCATACTATAGCCTTGCCTTTTGATCATTTTTCAACATGAGTTTTTATGGTGTTTTTGGACATTTTAGCAACATTCTATGCTATGGTCTCTCAGGGCGCTTATTTTCTGCTGTTTTGAGGTGTTTTAAACTGTTTTTGTGACATGCCATTTTTGACATTTTTTGCCATACTATAGCCTTGCCTTTTTGGTCATTTTTTCAACATGCATTTTTATGGTGTTTTTGGACATTTTAGCAACATTCTATGCTATGGCGTCTCTCAGGGCGCTATTTTCTGCTGTTTTGAGGTGTTTTAAACAGTTTTTGTGACATGCCATTTTGACATTTTTGCCATACTATAGCCTTGCCGTTTTGGTCATTTTTCAACATGAGTTTTTAAGGTGTTTTTGGCCGTTTTGCACATTTCTATGCTATGGTGTCTCTCAGACGCTTATTTTATACTGTTTTGAAGTGTTTTAAACTGTTTTTGTGACATGCCATTTTGACATTTTTTGCCATACTATAGCCTTGCCTTTTCGGTCATTTTTTTCAACATGCATTTTATGGTGTTTTGGACATTTTAGCAACATTCTATGCTATGGCGTCTCTCAGGCGCTATTTTCTGCTGTTTTGAGGTGTTTTAAACTGTTTTTGTGACATGCCATTTTTGACATTTTTTGCCATACTATAGCCTTGCCGTTTTGGTCATTTTTTCAACATGAGTGTTTAAGGTTGTTTTGGCCGTGTTTGTACATTTCTATTCTATGGCTGCCTCTCGACGCTATTTTATACTGTTTTGAAGTGTTTTAAACTGTTTTTGTGACATGCCATTTTTGACATTTTTTGCCATACTATAGCCTTGCCTCTTTGGTCATTTTTTCAACATGAGTTTTTATGGTGTTTTTGGACATTTTAGCAACATTCTATGCTATGGCGTCTCTCAGGCGCTTATTTTCTGCTGTTTTGAGGTGTTTTAAACTGTTTTTGTGACATGCCATTTTTGACATTTTTGCCATACTATAGCCTTGCCTCTTTGGTCATTTTTCAACATGAGTTTTTATGGTGTTTTTTGGACATTTAGCAACATTCTATGCTATGGCGTCTTTCGGGCGCTTATTTTCTGCTGTTTTGAGGTGTTTTAAACTGTTTTTGTGACATGCCATTTTGACATTTTTGCCATACTATAGCCTTGCCTTTTTGGTCATTTTTCAACATGCATTTTTATGGTGTTTTTGGACATTTTAGCAACATTCTATGCTATGGCGTCTCTTAGGCGCTATTTTCTGCTGTTTTGAGGTGTTTTAAACTGTTTTTGTGACATGCCATTTTTGACATTTTTTGCCATACTATAGCCTTGCCGTTTTGGTCATTTTTTCAACATGAGTTTTTAAGGTGTTTTTGGCCGTTTTTGCACATTTCTATGCTATGGCGTCTCTCGGGACGCTATTTTATACTGTTTTGAAGTGTTTTAAACTGTTTTTGTGACATGCCATTTTTGACATTTTTTGCCATACTATAGCCTTGCCTTTTTGGTCATTTTTTCAACATGAGTTTTTAAGGTGTTTTTGGCGTTTTGCACATTTCTATGCTATGGCGTCTCTCGACGCTTATTTTATACTGTTATGAGGTGTTTTAAACTGATTTTGTGACATGCCATTTATTACATTTTTGGCCATACTATAGCCTTGCCTCTTTGGTCATTTTTCAACATGAGTTTTTATGGTGTTTTTGGACATTTTAGCAACATTCTATGCTATGGCGTCTTCAGGCGCTTATTTTCTGCTGTTTTGAGGTGTTTTAAACTGTTTTTGTGACATGCCATTTTTGACATTTTTTGCCATACTATAGCCTTGCCTTTTTGGTCATTTTTTCAACATGCATTTTTATGGTGTTTTTGGACATTTTAGCAACATTCTATGCTATGGCGTCTCTTAGGGCGCTATTTTCTGCTGTTTTGAGGTGTTTTAAACTGTTTTGTGACATGCCATTTTGACATTTTGCCATACTATAGCCTTGCCTTTTTGGTCATTTTTTCAACATGTATTTTTATGGTGTTTTTTGACATTTTAGCAACATTCTATGCTATAGCGTCTCTCAGGGCGCTATTTTCTGCTGTTTTGAGGTGTTTTAAACTGTTTTTGTGACATGCCATTTTTGACATTTTTTGCCATACTATAGCCTTGCCTTTTCGGTCATTTTTTCAACACGCATTTTTGTGTTGTTTTTGGACGTTTTAGCAACATTCTATGCTATGGCGTCTCTTAGGGCGCTTATTTTCTGCTGTTTTGAGGTGTTTTAAACAGTTTTTGTGACATGCCATTTTTGACATTTTGCCATACTATAGCCTTGCCGTTTTGGTCATTTTTTCAACATGAGTTTTTAAGGTGTTTTTGGCCGTTTTTGCACATTTCTATGCTATGGCGTCTCTCGGGACGCTATTTTATACTGTTTTGAAGTGTTTTAAACTGTTTTTGTGACATGCCATTTTTGACATTTTTTGCCATACTATAGCCTTGCCTTTTTGGTCATTTTTTCAACATGTATTTTTATGGTGTTTTTTGACATTTTAGCAACATTCTATGCTATAGCGTCTCTCAGGGCGCTATTTTCTGCTGTTTTGAGGTGTTTTAAACTGTTTTTGTGACATGCCATTTTTGACATTTTTGCCATACTATAGCCTTGCCTTTTGGTCATTTTTTCAACATGAGTTTTAAGGTGTTTTTGGCATTTTTGCACATTTCTATGCTATGGCGTCTCTCGACGCTTATTTTATACTGTTTTGAAGTGTTTTAAACTGTTTTTGTGACATGCCATTTTTGACATTTTTGCCATACTATAGCCTTGCCTTTTCGGGTCATTTTTTCAACATGCATTTTATGGTGTTTTTGGACATTTTAGCAACATTCTATGCTATGGCGTCTCTTAGGGCGCTTATTTTCTGCTGTTTTGAGGTGTTTTAAACTGTTTTTGTGACATGCCATTTTGACATTTTTGCCATACTATAGCCTTGCCGTTTTGGTCATTTTTTCAACATGAGTTTTTAAGGTGTTTTTGGCCGTTTTTGCACATTTCTATGCTATGGCGTCTCTCGGGACGCTATTTTATACTGTTTTGAAGTGTTTTAAACTGTTTTTGTGACATGCCATTTTTGACATTTTTTGCCATACTATAGCCTTGCCGTTTTGGTCATTTTTTCAACATGCGTTTTTAAGGTGTTTTTGGACGTTTTTGCAACATTCTATGCTATGGCGTCTTCAGGCGCTTATTTTCTGCTGTTTTGAGGTGTTTTAAACTGTTTTTGTGACATGCCATTTTTGACATTTTTGCCATACTATAGCCTTGCCTTTTTGGTCATTTTTCAACATGCATTTTTATGGTGTTTTTGGACATTTTAGCAACATTCTATGCTATGGCGTCTCTCAGGGCGCTTATTTTCTGCTGTTTTGAGGTGTTTTAAACAGTTTTTGTGACATGCCATTTTTGACATTTTTGCCATACTATAGCCTTGCCGTTTTGGTCATTTTTCAACATGAGTTTTTAAGGTGTTTTTGGCCGTTTTGCACATTTCTATGCTATGGTGTCTCTCGACGCTTATTTTATACTGTTTTGAAGTGTTTTAAACTGTTTTTGTGACATGCCATTTTTGACATTTTTTGCCATACTATAGCCTTGCCTTTTCGGTCATTTTTTCAACATGCATTTTTATGGTGTTTTTGGACATTTTAGCAACATTCTATGCTATGGCGTCTCTCAGGGCGCTATTTTCTGCTGTTTTGAGGTGTTTTAAACTGTTTTTGTGACATGCCATTTTTGACATTTTTTGCCATACTATAGCCTTGCCTTTTTGGTCATTTTTTCAACATGAGTTTTTAAGGTGTTTTTGGCCGTTTTGCACATTTCTATGCTATGGCGTCTCTCGACGCTTATTTTATACTGTTTTGAAGTGTTTTAAACTGTTTTTGTGACATGCCATTTTGACATTTTGCCATACTATAGCCTTGCCTCTTTGGTCATTTTTCAACATGAGTTTTTATGGTGTTTTTGGACATTTTAGCAACATTCTATGCTATGGCGTCTTCAGGGCGCTTATTTTCTGCTGTTTTGAGGTGTTTTAAACTGTTTTTGTGACATGCCATTTTGACATTTTTGCCATACTATAGCCTTGCCTCTTTGGTCATTTTTTCAACATGAGTTTTATGGTGTTTTTGGACATTTTAGCAACATTCTATGCTATGGCGTCTTCAGGCGCTATTTTCTGCTGTTTTGAGGTGTTTTAAACTGTTTTTGTGACATGCCATTTTGACATTTTTGCCATACTATAGCCTTGCCTTTTTGGTCATTTTTTCAACATGCATTTTTATGGTGTTTTTGGACATTTTAGCAACATTCTATGCTATGGCGTCTCTTAGGGCGCTATTTTCTGCTGTTTTGAGGTGTTTTAAACTGTTTTTGTGACATGCCATTTTTGACATTTTTTGCCATACTATAGCCTTGCCGTTTTGGTCATTTTTTCAACATGAGTTTTTAAGGTGTTTTTGGACATTTTAGCAACATTCTATGCTATAGCGTCTCTCAGGGCGCTATTTTCTGCTGTTTTGAGGTGTTTTAAACTGTTTTTGTGACATGCCATTTTTGACATTTTTGCCATACTATAGCCTTGCCTTTTGGTCATTTTTTCAACATGCATTTTTATGGTGTTTTTGGCCATTTTAGCAACATTCTATGCTATGGCGTCTCTCAGGGCGCTTATTTTCTGCTGTTTTGAGGTGTTTTAAACTGTTTTTGTGACATGCCATTTTTGACATTTTTTGCCATACTATAGCCTTGCCGTTTTTGTCATTTTTTCAACATGAGTTTTTAAGGTGTTTTTGGCTGTTTTTGCACATTTCTATGCTATGGCGTCTCTCGGGACGCTATTTTATACTGTTTTGAAGTGTTTTAAACTGTTTTTGTGACATGCCATTTTTGACATTTTTTGCCATACTATAGCCTTGCCTTTTCGGTCATTTTTTCAACATGCATTTTTATGGTGTTTTTGGACATTTTAGCAACATTCTATGCTATGGCGTCTTTCGGGGCGCTATTTTCTGCTGTTTTGAGGTGTTTTAAACTGTTTTTGTGACATGCCATTTTTGACATTTTTTGCCATACTATAGCCTTGCCTTTTTGGTCATTTTTTCAACATGAGTTTTTAAGGTGTTTTTGGCCGTTTTTGCACATTTCTATGCTATGGCGTCTCTCGACGCTTATTTTATACTGTTTTGAAGTGTTTTAAACTGTTTTTGTGACATGCCATTTTTGACATTTTTGCCATACTATAGCCTTGCCTCTTTGGTCATTTTTCAACATGAGTTTTTATGGTGTTTTTGGACATTTTAGCAACATTCTATGCTATGGCGTCTTTCGGGGCGCTATTTTCTGCTGTTTTGAGGTGTTTTAAACTGTTTTTGTGACATGCCATTTTTGACATTTTTTGCCATACTATAGCCTTGCCTCTTTGGTCATTTTTTCAACATGAGTTTTTATGGTGTTTTTGGACATTTTAGCAACATTCTATGCTATGGCGTCTTTCGGGGCGCTATTTTCTGCTGTTTTGAGGTGTTTTAAACTGTTTTTGTGACATGCCATTTTTGACATTTTTTGCCATACTATAGCCTTGCCTTTTTGGTCATTTTTTCAACATGCATTTTTATGGTGTTTTTGGACATTTTAGCAACATTCTATGCTATGGCGTCTCTTAGGGCGCTATTTTCTGCTGTTTTGAGGTGTTTTAAACTGTTTTTGTGACATGCCATTTTTGACATTTTTTGCCATACTATAGCCTTGCCGTTTTGGTCATTTTTTCAACATGAGTTTTAAGGTGTTTTTGGCCGTTTTGCACATTTCTATGCTATGGTGTCTCTCGGGGCGCTTTATTTTATACTGTTTTGAAGTGTTTTAAACTGTTTTTGTGACATGCCATTTTGACATTTTTTGCCATACTATAGCCTTGCCTTTTGGTCATTTTTTCAACATGCATTTTATGGTGTTTTTGGACATTTAGCAACATTCTATGCTATGGCGTCTCTCAGGGCGCTTATTTTCTGCTGTTTTGAGGTGTTTTAAACTGTTTTTGTGACATGCCATTTTGACATTTTTGCCATACTATAGCCTTGCCTTTTTGGTCATTTTTCAACATGCATTTTATGGTGTTTTTGGCCGTTTTTGCACATTTCTATGCTATGGTGTCTCTCGGGACGCTATTTTATACTGTTTTGAAGTGTTTTAAACTGTTTTTGTGACATGCCATTTTTGACATTTTTTGCCATACTATAGCCTTGCCTTTTTGGTCATTTTTTCAACATGAGTTTTTAAGGTGTTTTTGGCCGTTTTTGCACATTTCTATGCTATGGCGTCTCTCGACGCTTATTTTATACTGTTTTGAAGTGTTTTAAACTGTTTTGTGACATGCCATTTTGACATTTTTGCCATACTATAGCCTTGCCTCTTTGGTCATTTTTCAACATGAGTTTTATGGTGTTTTTGGACATTTTAGCAACATTCTATGCTATGGCGTCTTCGGGCGCTTATTTTCTGCTGTTTTGAGGTGTTTTAAACTGTTTTTGTGACATGCCATTTTTGACATTTTTTTGCCATACTATAGCCTTGCCTTTTTGGTCATTTTTTCAACATGCATTTTTATGGTGTTTTTGGACATTTTAGCAACATTCTATGCTATGGCGTCTCTTAGGGCGCTATTTTCTGCTGTTTTGAGGTGTTTTAAACTGTTTTTGTGACATGCCATTTTGACATTTTTGCCATACTATAGCCTTGCCGTTTTGGTCATTTTTCAACATGTATTTTATGGTGTTTTTGGACATTTTAGCAACATTCTATGCTATGGCGTCTCTTAGGGCGCTATTTTCTGCTGTTTTGAGGTGTTTTAAACTGTTTTTGTGACATGCCACTTTGGACAGTTTTTGCCATACTATAGCCTTGCCTTTTTGGTCATTTTTCAACATGTATTTTTATGGTGTTTTTGACATTTTAGCAACATTCTATGCTATAGCGTCTCTCAGGGCGCTATTTTCTGCTGTTTTGAGGTGTTTTAAACAGTTTTTGTGACATGCCATTTTTGACATTTTTTGCCATACTATAGCCTTGCCGTTTTGGTCATTTTTTCAACATGAGTTTTTAAGGTGTTTTTGGCCGTTTTTGCACATTTCTATGCTATGGCGTCTCTCAGGACGCTATTTTATACTGTTTTGAGGTGTTTTAAACTGTTTTTGTGACATGCCATTTTTGACATTTTTGCCATACTATAGCCTTGCCTTTTTGGTCATTTTTTCAACATGAGTTTTAAGGTGTTTTTGGCGTTTTGCACATTTCTATGCTATGGCGTCTCTCAGGACGCTATTTTATACTGTTTTGAAGTGTTTTAAACTGTTTTTGTGACATGCCATTTTTGACATTTTTTGCCATACTATAGCCTTGCCTTTTCGGTCATTTTTTCAACATGCATTTTTATGGTGTTTTTGGACATTTTAGCAACATTCTATGCTATGGCGTCTCTTAGGGCGCTATTTTCTGCTGTTTTGAGGTGTTTTAAACTGTTTTTGTGACATGCCATTTTTGACATTTTTTGCCATACTATAGCCTTGCCTTTTTGGTCATTTTTTCAACATGCATTTTTATGGTGTTTTTTGACATTTTAGCAACATTCTATGCTATAGCGTCTCTCAGGGCGCTATTTTCTGCTGTTTTGAGGTGTTTTAAACAGTTTTTGTGACATGCCATTTTTGACATTTTTTGCCATACTATAGCCTTGCCTTTTCGGTAATTTTTTCAACATGCATTTTTGTGCTGTTTTTGGACGTTTTTGCAGATTTCTATGCTATGGCGTCTCTCGGGACGCTATTTTATGCTGTTTTGAGGTGTTTTAAACTGTTTTTGTGACATGCCATTTTTGACATTTTTTGCCATACTATAGCCTTGCCTTTTTGGTCAATTTTTCAACATGCATTTTTGTGCTGTTTTTGGATGTTTTTCACCTTTCTCTGCTATGGCGTCTCTCGGGACGCTATTTCATGCTGTTGTAAGGTGTTTTAAACAGTTTTTAGGACATGTCATTTTTGACATTTTTTGCCATACTATAGCCTTGCCTTTTCGGTCATTTTTTCAATATGCATTTTTGTGCTGTTTTTGGCCGTTTTTGCAACATTCTATGCTATGGCGTGCCACGGGACGCTATTTTCTGCTGTTTTGAGGTGTTTTAAACTGTTTTTGTGACATGCCATTTTTGACATTTTTTGCCATACTATAGCCTTGCCTTTTCGTTCACTTTTTCAACATGCATTTATATGGTGTTTTTGGACGTTTTTGCAACATTCTATGCTATAGCGTGTCTCAGGGCGCTATTTTACGCTGTTTTGAGGTGTTTTAAATTGTTTTTAGGACATGCCATTTTTGACATTTTTTGCCATACTATAGCCTTGCCTTTTTGGTGATTTTTTCAATATGCATTTTTGTGCTGTTTTTGGATGTTTTTCACCTTTCTCTGCTATGGCGTCTCTCGGGACGCTATTTCATGCTGTTGTAAGGTGTTTTAAAGAGTTTTTAGGACATGTCATTTTTGACATTTTTTGCCATACTATAGCCTTGCCTTTTCGTTCATTTTTTCAACATGCATCATTATGGTGTTTTTGGCTGTTTTTGGAACATTCTATGCTATAGCGTCTCTCCGGACGCTATTTTATGCTGTTTTAAGGTGTTTTAAACAGTTTTTGCATTTTTATCGTGTTGTGGCCGTTTTTGCAACATGCTATGCCTCAGCAATAACTGTCAAGGATCATCGAATAACCAGTTGTCTTTCGTCACTCTTGGAAAAGAGATGTTAAATCTCAATGACTCTTTTGCCTGGTTAAATAACGGTTATATTGTAGACCGCATTTCCCCCACATATCCAACATGCTAATGTTTTTAGCATAAACCTATGGCATTTTACATTGCAGAAATTTGCTCAGTGGCTCTACTCATAACTTAACCAACTCACTATTATTTAAGATTTGACCTACTCACCGCTGGTTTATGTCCCTGCACCTCCCGACAGAACAGCATGGACGACTTTCCCTCTACATGCACGTTTTTTCAGTCAACATTGTTGGAACAGTTAACGTAACTTTAGCAAGTTTCGTAACTTTAGCAAGAAGTAAGTGAGGTTGCCCGGCACGTCGTGTTTCCTCCGTACGGCTTTTGTTTGACAGTTACTCCGAAAACAAAACTTTTACACACTGATGATTTATCATCGAGTAAACAGCGTTACACTCCTCACCTTTCTTCCCCATCATCAGCCTGAAGCTGTGTGACGGTGACACAGAATTTCAAAATAAGGGTGCGTCTGAAGGAGGATGATATGGATTGATGTTTACTCTTGTCATCAATGTTATGTGATCATTGCTCATTTAATCGATATATCAGTGTAGATCGATGGACCATTACACATCTAATAGCTTGTCGAATCGTGTCATAGTAAACAATGTCGAATAAAGTGCAAAAACATCATAATTTAGCATGTCCAGAAAATGGCTAAAAACGACATATTACAGCTTGTAGAGACAAGTAATAGTATACAATGTTAAAAAAAAGGCCAAAAACGTCATAATTTAGCATGTCAAAAAAAATGAAAATGAAAACGACATATTATACTTTGTAGAGACGCATAATAGTATACGTCGAAAAAAAGGCCTAAAAAGTCATAATTTAGCATGTTGAAAAGAATGGCAGAAAATGACATTGTGTCGTATGTCGAAAAATGTCAAATTTTGACATGTCCAAAAAATGGCTGAAAACATATTACAGCTTGTAGAGATGCATCATTGTATACAATGGTGAGAAAAGGCCAAAAACATCATAGTTTAGCATGTTGAAAAAATGGCCAAATACATCACGATGTAATGCAGTGACTGTAGAATACAGCCAATTATTTGACAACCGAGCAGCATTTCATTATCGCAGATCGAACAGTTGATCACCTGGCAGCGCAGCACCGTTAGAGAAAGACAGACAAACAGAGCTGAGCTTTTCCTTAAAGCACAAGGGAGTCGGTAGAGTAGTGGCCTGGGGGGCCGGGGCCGGGATGGATGGCTAGCAACCACACATTTTTGGACACAGATTGGATGTATAAGGGAAAATCAACAACAGACCAGTCCAGTTTCTGGTTGATGTACATGGCAGCTTTTGCAGAAAAGGGTTTGTGAAATCTGTATAAAAGCGTTCCCCCGTAAGTCATGGCCAGATCCGAAATGATCGCTAGATAAGTGTCCAGTTCAGCTCTGCAGGATGGATAGTCTCACAAACAACATCCCTGAACACGCCAAAAGCCACATTAAATTCAGCAAGAGTCAGTGTTTTAGCAAGTCACGGGTCGCTGTCCTTCAGCATAACCAACACATCTCCACAATCAACAATACACCTATCACTTAAATCAGAGCAGAGCAAGATTTTAACAAGGTTAATGCCAATACTTGCAAGGATCTGGCTTCCCCAGTCGAGGTCGTGATTGCAGTTCCCACCGTCCTCCGCAGGATAATGACGTCATCTGGGCCAGGTGGAGTGACGTCTTTGTTCTGCAACGTGAATGGCAGCAGCGACCTCGAGGCATAGGAGGAAGATGGAGCGGACTCCAGGGCCTGAATCCTGGAATTCATGCTGGCGAGCTACGACTGAATGCCTGCCAAGCCCGACAGGACTTGATCCACCTCCGGATCGATGGAGCAGGACCTGGTAGCCAGGGCCAGGACGCGAGCCCTTTTGGAGGGAGGAGCAGCGACTGGAATGGAAGCGGAAGCAGAGTTGCGGACGCTGTGCTTCCTCTTCTCGGTGGCTTTCCTGGCAACAGAGAGATTACAATCAGCAGCAGGCGGCATGGTTTAATACATCACAAGAGGCACCGCACGGAACCAGAATATCATTCTTGAACAAGGCTTCCAGCAGCCTGGTCACTGGACATTCATCATTGCTTGGAGAAATTTGACTTTTACTTGCCAAACGAGAGCTCCGGCGGATGAATGGGGTGCGTCCTTCAATGATGGCCCCCTCTGTCCCAGATCGCTGAGTTTGAGTGTCCAAGACACAGTTGACCTGCCACAGATCGTCATCGTGAACAGAGGCCAAAATTGCGAGCAGCAGGGTAAGTAGAAGAGCGGGTACGAACAGCGTTGGCGTTGTCATGAGGAGCTGGCAAAAGTGGCTTGTATAGGGAGTAGCAAAGAGTAGACAGGCTAGAGCAGCTTAAATAAGGCTGCACATGTGAGTTTAGCGATTCAGATGCTTAGAGCTGAATCAGCTGGCCATCAACTGATGAGGGCTTGCATGATATCAGCTGATGTCAATAATAGCAGCACCTGACTCCATGACCCTACATTTATAGAGGTTGTAGGTAATTCTGATAGATATTTCTCATCTGAGAGAAATATATACTCTACTTTTATCTATGTTCATATGGGAAGTAGATAATTCTGATAGATATTCCCTACCTGACAGAATGGCTTACTCTATTTTTGGCTGGACCGTACCATGCGGTCACAGCACCACACATGGGGTTTTCCGTTAGTGAGTGAGTGATAAAGCTGGCGCCATAAGTCAGTGTGATTGACATGTGACACAGCTGTTTCCCTATTGGCCATTGTTCTTTCAAATTAAAAAGGGGCATAAACGGTGGACAGGCTGACAGAAGCTGACGGTCCTGTATTACTGCCACGTTATTCCTCATTCTCTTTAAGTAGTGTAACATGGCAGCATGGTGAAAAAATAGCGAGATAGACAGCTAACGAGCCATCGACAGTCGTTCTGTCAGTTTTGGACGGAGGAGTGAGAGGATCACCTCATCACTTTGTTTCAGGAACAGCTGTTTCTTTAACACACGAGCCTACATTTATTTAAACGTTATTAACTGATAGGTGTCACAGTGTCTGAGCAGCTGGTGCTGCCATTATAAAGAGACGAAGAATTCAGACATTGGTTGAAACTGAAGTAAATATTACGTGTTACAGTGTTGGACTGGGTGTTGCCGCAAAGACAGAAAATTCCATTTGTTAATCAGCAGCGAGAGGACGATTCACAAACTGGCGTGTGATGCACTCTTTCACCGTCAGTGTCAGGTTCTCATGCAAAAACACTGCAACAGCAGTAGTGTAAAATACTCATGTAATGCAGTGAACGACTTTGACTGTAGAATACAGCTGATAACCGTGCAGAGTTTCATTTCCGCATACTGAACTGCTGATAGCCCGACAATACAGCGCGGTTAGAGAGAGACGGACAAACAGAGCGGAACTTCTCCTCGAAGCACCAAAGTGTCTGACTGAACCAACAGCCAAAGATTCAACAGTGGAAAGTGATTTCTTTAGACTTCTACGGACTACTTTGTTTAAGTTTCAGGTTTAGTCAGACTTAGACAATTATTAAGAAACACCAGGACGCATCGTTCCCTCGCGCTGAGCTCTCATTATTATTACCAGGGCCAGATGTAGGCTGGTGATTTGGGGGCCTGGGGCCACAGTCACATTGCCTTATTTCAACCTTTCTCTTAATTTAATATAAAATATCCCTAAAATATGTCTTCAGTTTACTCAATGATAGTAAAGAAGTCCCTGAATTAAAAAGGTTGAGAACCCCTGTACACAGTCCAGCCATATTCTAGGTTTTAACCTAGTCTTCTTTACACAGTTTAGGACATCCTTCTCTTCTATTACTTCTGTAAAACATACCATACCATGGCTTTTTTTTAGGACATATTATATCATGGTGTTCAGGTACAAATTTCTGATGGACCCACAAAGCAGACTCCAGACTGGTCAAAGGTTCAGGGCTTTAATCAGGTTGGGACACAGATAGAATTATACATTATTATCCATTACATTATTATATTAAAAGTCAGAAATTAAAAGAAAGAAAAGAAAGAAATAACAGCTCAAAAAAATAGATCATTGTAATTAATGAGCAAGTAGTTTGCCCTCCTTCTCGTGTTCAGATTTTTATCTTGATGGTGAATCAGAAAGCAAAATAGAAAACTTGTAAAAAGTTTATGAGAAAAAGACTTGAGTGTCTTCCCTTGGGTGTGAAACTCCACTGATGTGATGTATCATGTAGGTTCGATCTGCTGCAGCATCCATTTAATAACAGATATCTGATGAGTTGATATTTGTAAATATTCACCTTTTTGTCTTATTTTTTTACCACAGCTGTTATTGAATGCACTCTATTGTATGTAACCTTGATATCGTCCTCTTTTCTTTCTCTTTTTTTGCTTTTTCTTCTTTTCTTTACTAAAAGGCTAACTAGGGACAGGAGGTGGAAACTAGTCATACTACAGCTTGTTTTCTAGCAGACAGAAGTTGTACCATGTTTGTCCGCATTGTCCCTATCAAATAAACTATATAAATAAAATAAATAAAGGAGGCGCTTTGGTCACTCATAGACTTCCATGAAGACTACTCTTATGTATCCTCTCTCATCGCTCTTCAGAGCACAGTTAAGGATTTGGGACATCCTTCGATGTGGCAGGTCTCGATTCATTTCTGGTTCAAGTGCTCGTACAGTTGAAGAGTGGAGGAGTGGAGCACCAATATTGGGATGAACCCCTAAGAGAGGGAAGATCATGAGACAAAGGTGCAAAACATCAGGGCAGGACAGTCAATCACACCAAAGGGAAACTTGACATAAGGTGGATCTGAAACAAGATCAGAGGTAAGTGACCAAAATAAAATGGGAAACACTGAGGAAGTATGGAAAACAACAGAACATGACCGTACATGGTAGCACGGTATGTGACAATGACTTTTTAACACATACTAAAATTATGTTTTTATGCTATCTAATGTGTTGAAATTTGTAACATTTATGGATGCGGAAGTTAGCACTAAATGACAATAAAACTAAATTCATGGTGTGTGGTGGCACTAACGCTAATTGTGAAATAAAACTGAAATGCATGGTGTTGAAGATGAAAGAGTATTTGAATTTTTTTTTTATGTTATTATAGATCATAATCTTTGTTGGAAGCCATGCATAGAATATATCAAATATAAAGTATTTAAATCCATTCTTTAGAAAAGAAGGGAACTGTTGAGTAAGAAATGTCTGTATATTTTTACTGTTCACTTTTTATATACAGTATGCTGTACTGTGGTGAAATTTTGTAAAACGCATATAAAACAAATCTAGACCCTATAATTAAATTTCAGAAAAGAGCTCTTAGGATAATGCATAAAGCTGGCTATCACAAGTCTGCTATTTTTTAATAGGATCCTACACCTTAAAATTCATAGATATTGTGTACCTTAAAACATTGAAAATGCTTTTTTGATTTCCAAACAAAATCCCTCCCGTCTCAACTGAGAAAAGGAAATTATAATTTAAGAGGCTTGTTTGCTTTTGAAACATGTAAATTGAGAACCAATGTAAAATACAGATGTGTTTCAGTTTTGGGAGTCAAATTACGGAACTGACTCTGTGCTTGAGTTAAAATAGTGTTGCTCTCTTTTGAGATATTGAAAAATTATTACAATTTATAATGTAAAATTTGTTATACTGTAAAAAAAAATCAAGATTGAATAAAGTGTAAAATAAGTGAGGATTATAGTTTTGAGTATTTTTTTTCTTCATTTTTTTTTTTTTTTGTCTACAGTATTCAGGGTTATCCTTTGGTTGAAATAGGCAAAAATCTGCATTGGGCTTCAGCCAATTCATTTTTTGCTTATTGACTGAGAAAAATGTTGTGATATGATGCATGTTTTTTTTGTGAAAAAAAAAAAAAAAGAATTCTACTATACTATGACTTTTTTATGGTATGTTGGACAATGTTGTACAGTATAACTTTTTTTAGTATTTTCGACAGCATTCTATACAATGACTTTTGATGATAATTTGGACAACGTGTCATGTTTTTTTTATGATATTTGGGACTTCATGCTAGACTATGATTTTGCTATGCTTCTTTGGATGAAGTGCTATACAAATGCTTTCGTATACTATTTTAGACAACACGCTATACTTAGCTTTTTTATGTGATTTTGGATGATTCATTAAACTATGACATTTGTATGCTCCTTTGGATGGCGTATTATACTATGACTTTTTTATGCTATTTTGTATGACATGTTGTACTTAAAATATGCCTTCCAAAGTAGCAAAGTAGCCAAAAGAAGTTGTGGTACAACATACTATATTATGACTTTTTAATAGGCTATTGTTTTGGACAACTTTTATGTTTTATTTTGTACATCATACCTTATTATGACATATTTATGATATTTTGAGCAGCATGCATACAATGACTTCCTTATGCCATTTTAAATAGCATGCTATACTATGACTTCTTTGTGCTATTTTGGACATCATGCTATAAAATAATTTTTTGTACCTTATTTAAAACATGCTGTGCGTATAGTATGCCCTTCAAAGGAGCAAAGTAGCCAAAAGAAGTAATAGTATATTACATTGTCAAAACGAGTATTAAAGTCATAGCAGAGTATGTCGTCCTAAATACCATTACAAAGTGGATAGAATAGTATATTGTCCAAAATAGCATCAAAAAGTCATAGTATAGTACATAGCCCAAAATAGCACGAAAACTACATAGTATAAGACGGCATCCGAAAGAGCACAAAGAAGTCCACAGAATAGTATGTCATCCAAATAGCATAAAAAAGTCATAGTAAAGTATGTTGTCCAAAATAGCATAAGACAAAGTATAATACATCAACCAAAAAAGCACAAAGAAAGTCATAGCGTCCTTTGCTGTCCAAAATAGCATGAAAAAGTCATAATATGGTATTTCATCCAAAACCCAGAAAACAGTCATAGTATATTATATCATACAAAATAGCATAAATAAGTATCATATGCCATCAAAGTAGCAAAAAAAGTCATAGTAATAAGCATCATCCAAATTAGCAAAACATAAAAAAATTAAAAAAATAAAGCTATGGTAGAGTATGTCATCCAAAACTGCATCAAAAAGGGATTATACAGTATATGGATTACTAGGTCATCAAAATAGAAAAAATCTCATAATATAGTACGTTGTATAGTATGTCATAAAAATGTTTTAAAAATGTTTTAGTTTTTTTTTTAGTTTTAATGTTTAGTTTGTCATAAAATGTCATGAAAAAATCAGTATTTAATGTAAAATGTCATTCAAAAGTCATAGTACAGTATGTCATAAAACCATATTAGTGTTGCACATCATAAAATGTCATGAGAGAAAGTCATAGTATATGTCATGAAAATGTCCAAGTGATGAGTTCTATGCTGGAAAAAATTTAATCAGTCATAGTAAGGTTGTCATTGTATAGTACGTAATAAAACATAAATTATTCATAGTAACATATGTCATGAAAAAGTCATAGTGTAGTATGTCATAAAAAATTGCATTAAAAGTCATGCTAGATTATGTCATTAGAATACGAAGAAAAGTACACTCATATCATAAAGCAATTGATAGCTTTTAGCAGACAGTTGTTCTTTGTGGCTGTGTGTGTGTGTGCCTGCTACTGAAATCCATGCATGCTCCACCTTATGATTGCTGTGGTTGTGTCAAAACAAGCCACTAACATGCTGAAATAGAAATTAATACATCTGCCAAGTGTTTGCACGGGTGTTCCCCGTGCAAACACCGCGTTGCTTTACTTTACAACCTTTTTCTGAAAAGTTTGATGAATAATTATGCATGATATTTTATTTGTTTGGGGTTTATTTTTTCAGTAAAGTCTGAATCTGCAGTGTATTCAGTGGCCCAACATGTCACTGTCTGCTCATTGTAATTGCAGACTTCGTGTTTTGTTTTGTTTTTTTCTCTAAGGTAAAAGTAAAAGCACAAAGTAAGTAAGCGGTATACAGTTGAGTTGCATGTTTTTCCAACCTTTCTACATAATTACAGAGCACAATGAGTAAGAATAGCAACATAATTTCATATTTTTAATATACAAACATCAAAATAAATCGTTAGCTATCTGGGGCCCAGGTGTTTTGCTCAGGATGATCCAAAGAAACGCAGTGTGAGTGTTAATTTGTTTGTTTAAGCAGTTCTCAGGAAAGCTGCATGCAGCAATAACAAAGGCCAAGCAATTGGCGCGTTCCTAACAATCATGTTTTGAACAGGTACTGCACTAGTATATATTATTTTGAAAGTCAATGGCAAATGAACTATTCTGTTGTTTAGGTATGAGAATGTGTTGAAAAAAATGGAACTTACAGTGGGTGAATTAAGCAAACCAGATTAGTCTGCTGAGGAAAACACCACTTTATAAAAACTACAGCCTCATCTGAGAAGTACTTGTGTCAAAATAGGCTGGTAAAAGAGGATGTACTGTGGAAGTCACCAAACCTAAACAGAGTCAGAGATTATGGATTTATGCTTAGGACAGCAAATTAGATAAAAATTACCCGACCAGACTGTGTCTCTAATATGTCAGACAGTCCAACTTTATCAGTGTGTGTCATCTAACAGTGAACATTGCGGGTTATGACTCACCATGATGAGTCTGAGCACTCACTCACACACACACACACACACACACACATACACACACACACACACACACAAAGAACAATTGTCTGCTAAAACCTATCAATAGCTTTATTCTTTCAACGTCTTTAAAAATGAACAATTGTTCACACTTCATTGTAACAGCCTTATCTAATCAAACGTGCAATTCTCAGCTTTTTTGAAAATGTGACTCAACAATACAGCACAGGATATATTATTGTCCTGAATATGGGTGCACAGTCATCTCGGTACAGTCTTTGTCATCCTTTGGTGGTCACGGGAGGCTAACAATAGCCTTTGGTTTATATTAAATATGAGAACACATGGTTTCTTACTCGCAAGTGTAAACAAGCCAAAACAAAAGCAGTCAGCTCATACAACAGCGGTATTGAAGTGAAGAGGAGGAGAGGAGAAAGGAATAGGATGTGTTTGAAGAGAAAAAGATGCATGGTAACGGACAAAAAGAGAGAAAACCCCTAAACAAATTAAATTTAACCTCAATCCTGCCTCTTCTCATCCCCAACTGTCTTCCTCTTCTTTATCATTTTCACCCCTTGCTCTGCTCTTTCTTCTTCAAGTCATTTTGCTGCCTCACCCCCCCCCCCTCCTTCCATTCTTTCTGTCATTCTCTCTCTCTCTCTCTCTCTATGAGCAGACAGGCAGAGACAGGGAGACTGTTGTTGTGCTTGCAGTCTGACACTATCAGCTCATAAATCCCTGTCAACAGCTTGTATGTCTCCTCTCCTCTCCTTCCTCCCTCCCTCCCTCCCTCCCTCCCTCCCTCCACTGCTGAAGGAGTGGAGGAACCCATTGACCTGCCAGTGAGGGTTTGACTGGCACACACAGACACACATTTAGGAAAAAGAGACACACACAGAAGTATGCCCCCATGGATGTGCTGTAGATAGATAGATAGATAAGTAGATAAATAGATAGTTAGATTGAATTTAAAACTTGTGTTTCTATGATTCCACCTCTCTCTGTCTTGCTCTGTCTATCTTCCTCTCTTCCTGTCTAACTTTCCCCCAGGCGATGTTTGCCGGCAGACAGTCATCACTGACAAACGCTTCCTGTGGTTGGGGGTAAACACCTGGGTAATGAGGCCACACTGCACAACAACCCAAAAAACACTCCACCAAGGTTTACAGCCCTCTCCCACTGCACGTGACACATGCAGGCACATAGGGGCACACATATACACACAGTCATGCATTCACACACATGCGCACGAACCCTACAGAAACACAAGCGCAGACATGCATGCACATAAACACGCACACAGCCGCACATGCACATGCTTGGCTCAGACTGCTAAACAAGCAGTGAGCCAACCCAGCCATGTCAGCCAAAACTCAATACCCAGACTGACTGCAGTGTTGAAGGCACGCTGTGGTGAGCCGAGGTGAGGGGGAACGAACCGAAGTCAAGCTTCTTCTGTTCCCTCACCGTCACTAACAGTTTATTCTCCAAACTTAGAAACAAATCCCGCTCCGAGTGTTGTCAGCGAGAAACTCAGTTTGAACAATTTGCAGTACGTTGAAAATCCTGACTGACTGCAGAGCAAAGTTGTGCTGTGGTGAGGTGTGAAAGCTACTGCAGCGGAGCTAGAGCTGTCAGTCTGGCTACAGTGTCAATGTCAGAGATTTTAAGTGCTGAATTGATGAGCCTTTTAAAGGGGCTGACTAACCTTTTAGTCTGATGTATATGTCAATTATGACATAATAATAACAAAATAATAAATGTATAAGTGGCAACAAAGGAAAGTTAATATCAAATAAAATGATGGCCCTAATGGTTTTGTCAAACATGTCTCTCACACTGTTGTCATAAGTCAGTCAGCATGTTGCAAAATATGCACATAAATCGAATAAAATTGCTTAGTTATGCATGTGTCTGCTGTATCAGTTAATTCTCCAGAGTCAAGATCTATTCACACTGAGCTCAATGTTGCCTTGATACATTTTATTACTAATGAATGTTATTGCGTGTTTTGCTTGTAACTTGTAAGACAGTGTATTTTTTTCCACAGTTTAAAGAGCCAGTGTCATGTTTTCTCTTCTTATCTTTGTTCTGTGCTTGGCAAACACACTGTGGATCTACTGTATACATACTTAACGCACAAAGACTAAACTGATGGGCAATCAATTGGGGTTGGGTACCAAAACCCAGTGCCAAAATGACACCATTTCATAGATATCAGTACCGACTGGGCCAAATCATAACACAGATTTGGTGCCGGATTGTGTGAGTTGCGTAAGTGAGAGAGAGAGAGAAATAGAGCAAGCGCAAGCGGGCATGCGTGAATGCCGTTGACAGAAAGGCTGCAGTGACCGGAGCAGAAAGTATGAAGTTTCTCCAATGATTTGTGGAGAAAATGTTAAGATGTACACATTCTTAAAGCTTAGAGTCTAGTCTTTGAACAACTTATGAGAATCATTTTGAGGCAAATTAGATGAGGCAATTTACACAACAAGTGCAACCAATTCTGTATTTTCATGCCGCTCTTGTTCTGCACAATATACTGTTATACAAATAGATTTTGTCACAACAGAATTACATCTTTCTGCCCCGCTGCCTTAAAGTATTGTATACATATCAATGCGTCAAGAACGTCCTTTGTCAAAAGCACTAGAGTGCAAGTGATTCACTCAAGAATCATCTTATTGTGTTATCTCTAGACAATACGGTGTGGCCTGCATCTCATGTGTCATAGGTGCAACCGTGGTGAATCATCTGTCCAAAAAAGCCGGGAAAACCTTTGAACACTTTTAGTTTTGCAGAGGTTTTAACTCTCCAAAGGACATCAAGCAAAGTGTTAAGTGTAATTAATTTAAAGAAAAACACTATATTTACCGTGCTTCTGTGTGCACACATATGGCAATGTCTGGCTCGGCATGTGTCTGTATGTATGCATGCGTGTGTGTGGCCCACACATGTCTTTGTGTGCAAAGGAAATGGCTGACAGTGAAAAATGTGACCAATTCTAATTTTAATTGCCAATGAAAAAAAGGCCTCAATATTTATGGGTTCTGTCCAGACGAACAGAGGAGAAGGGTTTAGGCATTAAAGCATATTCCTTATCACAATTAAAAAGTGCTTTTACATGACTGCAACCCTTTGAAGTTAGATTAGCAGTAATATTGGACAGATCGGCAATGGCTTCGAACAATAGAAACTGAATAGTGGGAAAAGAAATTATTTAACAGAGCCTAAAGGTAATGCCTCCCTTTCGTTGTCTCTCTCTTCCTGAAATTAGCCACATGCTATTTTTTTTGATAGATTTTCTTGCGTGGAACCACTAATTTCTTCTTTCTTTTCAACATGAAATTACTTCACGTGTACATGAAAAAAATATGCTTGGAGTCCAACCTCGGGACTTGATTGAAGGGACCAAAGAAGAAAAGAAGGAAAAAAAACTAATTTGACAACACAGTTTGGGATCCTTGTTAAAGCATTTGAAGCCTGGGGGGGTGATTGTTTCCACTGTACATAAGGCACAGCTGCTGAATAACGGTAATGACACAGTTTTGAATCCACATATGTATCTTGATTGTAAGTATCTGAAACCATACAGTGTGTGTTCTGGGTAAGTAACTGCACATACTGACACAGAGTGAAAGACACACACAGAAATACACACAAACAAACAACTGTGAGCTTGTGAGTTGAAATTCCCATTATTACAGAATGTCATTCAGCCAGTCCTTACATAAGGACATACAAACCCATGGGAAGACACAGGGCTGCAACTGAGAGCTGTGTAATTAGAGAGAATGAGAGGAGACAGAAAGCGCGAGAGAGAGCTTAACCCCAGGCACAGTAACAGGAAGAGAGAGAGGGGGAAAGAGAGGTGACAAGGTTGAGAAAAAAATCCTCCTGTGCTAACCTGAAAGAGAAAAGAGAGGGGACCAAGGAGGGCAAAACAGCAAACAGGGAGCAGCTGCTGAGGATTTACACGTTGTAAATAATTCATGTAATCAGCTGTACGAGCACAGACAGAGATGGAGACACAGACAATAAGAGAAAACAAATCAGGGCTGCAGAGAGAAAGAAACAGAGATGGAAAAAGAGAGACACGCAAAGACAGACAGGTACTGTATACTGTAATAGACAACAAAGAGAGAATGTAACACTTACCCTGACAGTCCTCCTGTCTAGACCAGGAGATCTTCTCCACTGACTCTCACTGTGCCACACCTGAAAAAAAACAATAACTGTGTTTACATGTGTTGTTCTCTGGTTACATGTTCAGCTTCAGATTTCTGCCACCAGGTTATAAATGACAACTAAACCTGTACCACAGGAGTGATTTTACATCTCCTTTCAGTTGAAAGGTTGTCTGTTAGCTTTAGACATGTAGGACTTTATTTGTATTTTTAAAGGTTTCTGTATATGTCTGATTACAAAGCCCACTAGTGTATCACTTTGCCTTTACAACATGTGATGTTTGTTTACTTATTTAACATCCCCAAAAACCAGTAACATTGCCTTTGAGGTCAAATACATATTGCATGTGTCAGCAAACCCTGAACTGTCAACACATGCTGTATATTTACACCTGAATAACAGAATAGTATGTTTACCATGACTCCCAAATGACATATTTGACCACTGGAGAGTACGTGCAACAGAAGCACATACTAAAGGTTGAAGTTTTGAACACATGGTTAACATTGTTAAAACTGTCGCAGATAGGCACCAAAAGTACTCTGTAAGGTTTAGAGAAAATTCTATAGTCAAAATAAGAACGGTTCTTAAGTAACTTAAGTTACATATATACGTTACACACTGTCGTTTCATAAATTAATTGTATCGGTCCCCCTCTATGTCTATCAGTGGGTTTACTATTTCTCAACCAATTTAATGTATTTAAAAAAGCTTGTGACTTAACCTCTTATCTCAATTGGATCCATTTAAAAACATAGTTTTTACTAATTCCTGAAAAATACAAGGTACAAGGTAAATTTATTGTCATTTTTCTTAAATGTGGTTTAAGAAGAAATGAAATTAAAGTTTATACTAAATCCTGCGACATCTTTTTGGCGTAGCAGAGGGAGTTGAGGAGCCTCACAGCCAGGGAAAAAAAAGCTGTAGTCTGGTGGTTCAGCAGCGGCTATTTTTGGAGACATATGTTTGTGCCCAACAGCAGCCTGAGTACATTGAGTATGTGACATAAGTTAGATATGTACGCACATGATGAAAGTAAGCCTAAGTACATAAGTTAAAATAAGTCTTCTTTTACTTTTAATTTAATACTAGACACGAACAGCAGTGGGTAAAAGTCCTGTGTTTGTTTGTATGTTTGACCCAGCCATATATCCTGACCTCCTCCCTACACAGTCTTTATTGCTCTTCATATTACATCACACTTCACTTTCTCTTTTGCTCCTGTATATTTACTATGACCACTGGAGGTCGCTGCCTAATGCCTGGTTCACAATGATTCGGAGGCACCTTATAAGGCGATATGATATCGACTGGCTGGTCACACCTCTTTTCTAATCACTGTAGAGCCCTGCTCATCTCTGTAAAGACGCAACTGACAAATATTTCCCATACTTAAATAATATAAATTATTTAAGTATGGGATGTGTATTTTACAGTGTAACAGAATCAGATCGTTTACATCATATATAATATGTACTTTATAATATTCATAATAGATTATCATTGTGTTTCTGTGCCAGATTCACTCGCCGAAAAAATAGACCAGATTCAAAAACTATCACTGCAAAAACTAAGCCAGTCACTGAACTTTGCACCTTGTTGCACCCACATTGTAAACATCCCTATTGGTTAACATGGGCACCAGAAGGAAGTAGGTAATGCTCCACAGATAGTAGGCAGGCTTCTTGGTGCTTCTGTGGCCAGTGCGAAGTGGGTGGGGGGGGTCTTGTTTCACAATTTTACCACATTACAGTTAGAACATGAGTGAGCTACACTTCCTGGCATACTACCTGCGACATTGGGTAATGCAAAAACTCAAACAACTGAGTGAGCAATGAAATGCAGTGTCTGGCTCTTTTAATAAGGTATTTATGTACTGGAGCTTCATATGCTGATTACAAATATCCCTGCAGGCAATATTGTACACATTATCACGGGAGCTGGACTGATCCAGAGTGCAAAACCCAGCAGCAAACATATTACATATGTAACAGCAATTACATTACAACAATTACAACTACACCCCACCCTGTTTGAGTTGTATTTTTTGTATTGAGGTTGATTAAATGCCTAACAATGTACATGAAGAACCATACTTAATGTATCTTTTATCAAAGATTTTGCAGGATTAATTGTACTGTCATATTATATTATTTACTTCCTGATTTGATTTGAATAGATAGAAACATGAAGCAAAGAGCAATTATAAGTTGCATAATGTATGATCAGAACAAAAGCTACATAAAGATTTACAAAATAACATTCCAATTAAAAAAACAACAACAAACAAACACAAAAAAAAACCCCTACATTTAGAAGTAAATTTACTTCCGGTATAATCTGGCTATTTAGTGTCTCTCCTAAATTTTTAGACAGCTTTTCTTGCTCTCCCTTTTCCCCTGTCACCGTCCACTATAAACTATGGTATACAGATTAAATCATAAAAATCACATAAAAATAATGACCTCATTGCACTCATTGCACTCTGTCTTTGCTCAGTTATACACTCTGACGCCCAGGAGCTTTTTGAGAAGATGCTGATCCACAAATTCCCATGGGTTTGGTGGACTGGACTAGAGCCAGTGGAAACTGCAAACAAACACTGGAGCTGCTATGTCTGATGTGAGCACAAACAACCTCAAAGCCCTCATTCTCACACATCACATCTGTGTGTGCAATTGTGCATGTGTTTGAGTGTGCGTGAAGGAAAGTGAGAGAAAGTAGGAGAAAAGTGAGAAAGAGATTGTGCGGCACTGTGTGTGCGATCGCAAGGCCTAGAAGGCGTTTCAAAGGCATTACAGCATTAGATTTATGAGGGTATGCGCTGCAACACTGGCAATTAAACAAAGATCCCAGCTCCTGTCAAAAGTTCATATTAGGTCTTACAGTGGAGAGAGTGTGGGAGGGAGAGAGAGAGAGAGTGAGAGGTGATAGAGGGTAAAAAAGGAGTTGCGACTGGTAGACAAGAAAGAAACTGAGATACATAGAGAAAAAGAGCCAGAGAGCAGAGGAAACAAACAGAAAACAATTTCAATAAGGGAGAGAGAAACCTCTCATGACAGGCCAAAGGCGTGAAAGGACACAGCCAAAAATTCAAAGAGCAACCAAGAGAAACTGTTACCAGCACTCCCCTCCCCTCCTGTCTCTCCACCCCTTGGTTTTAGCGGCCTAGCCCATACCACATTATGGGTCCCTGGGTTTTTTATAATGGCTGGGTGTGTTCTGATCCCGCGCTAAAGTCATCGGCAGTTAAATCCCATTCCTAATTAGTGGTGGGAACCAGAATGAAAAAGGGAACAAGCGGGATCGGTTGAGGAACAATTAAACATCGGTGAGTGAAAACAATATTTTCAAACAATATTTCACATCATGGGGTGTGATGGTGCCACATAACACACATAACATTTTCTCATGACATTGCAGATTTCAACTAATGACTGAGAAAATTTGCCACGTCTCCTCTTCCTCTCATGTATTGTACTTTTCTCTACTTGATACAGTTGCATCTGAAATTTCATAATGTGAATCCTGTTATCTTATCATAATCTAATCTTTTTTTCCCATTGTTATCCAGTTTTTTGGATTCAGGGAGGAATATTACTAAAAGGCATCAAGTGAATCTAGTCAGATTATACATGAAGACAACATTTAAGTAACATTTTCACACAAATTTCTATGGTCCACATCACCATTCTGACATCTCATAAAGGCAACCAACTGTAACCTTGGCTTGTCCAGCTTGCTATCTATCAGATTCTGGCTTTTTTTACAGCCCCTGAAATAACATAATAATAACATTGATTTTTAGCCAGATGTATGAAAACATCCATATGTATATACTTTGGGGGGGCTGCCTGGGGCCCTAAAATGACACCTTACTTTTTTTCCCCCATTTTCAAGGGCCATTAATGAAAAATGTGCCATCTGCTTGTGCCTGTAGATCATTTGTACCTGTTAAACATGTAAAAATTACTAAATAACCAGAGGCAAAAAAAACCCAACAAAAAAACCCTATGTAATTCTCAAACTTTTGCAAAATATTTAACAGAATTTAGTCTCAAATAGCATATACATGGTTTGAACAAATCTAAAATGTAAAGCTGTAAAGAAAAACCTTAATCTGATTTTGGCAGCTACGGTTCAGG
Organism: Plectropomus leopardus; assembly: GCF_026936395.1. NCBI lineage: Eukaryota > Metazoa > Chordata > Actinopteri > Perciformes > Serranidae > Plectropomus > Plectropomus leopardus. The sequence goes on from NC_142186.1 coordinate 14,423,597, forward strand.
AGGTAAAGCGTTCACTAATTGGAAGACCAGCCATTCGATCATCGGCTCCTCCAGTGCTCATGTCCACATATCATTGGGCAAGATACCAAACCCCAAATTTCTCCCAATGGCTGTGCCATTGGTATTTATGTGCATGTAAATGTTACTGAGTTGCAGGTGGCATGTTGCATGGTAGCCTTAGCCAGAATTGTGGGAATGGGTATGTAAATGGGTGAATATGACCGTTTTGTGAAGTGCTTTGGGTGGTTGGAAGACTACAAAGTGCAACTCCATTTGCCATTTGACACAGAATGATCTGTAAGCATGTCTTCAGAAAGGTCAAAGGATACCAATGTTAGCGATAAAATATGTCGCAGTTCGTGTGCAGCAATCTCTATTTTGGTTAATTTTATTGCTTTTCCTGCTTGTAGACCAAAATGCTGTGGTGTTTGTGAGACCACTTCAAACAGCATGCCCCATTCAAAGCATATTGTCTAATAATGACTAAATAACAACATTTATCGGAATCACTGTAACAATTGAAGATTGAGAGCTAACAGATGTATGTGGTGAGCAATGCTTTGAAGTCTACAAATGTGCTGAAAACATGATATATAATTATATGGCAACATGCAGTACATCATGTGCATACCACAATGCCAAATTGGCAGTCCTGTTACTTTGTTCTTTGTTCAGATCACATTTTTGCTCAAGTAAGTGTGTGCTCTTACTGTAAATGACACAAAGAGAGAACCATATGCACACTAACCTGTTCCGGTGGCTGATGTTAAGAATGTTAAGAAAGGCTAACGTCAAGCTGTCAGCAATGATATATGCTGTTTTAATTGTATGTTATGGACTGGCGTGCCTGTGAATGAGACATCAGTCAGTGATGGGAATTTGAAACAAAAAAAGTGGTGATCTCTAATGGTATTACTAAAGAACAACACTTGCCAATAAATGTACTGGTAGTAAGAAGACTGAAACAGTAACACACACACACAGTCACACAATTAGATAGTTTTAAATGTGTTAAGTGATAAAATGTGCTCTGGCAAAAGGAAAGCCAGACATTCAGAATACATTTTATTGGATGCACTTTACAGTTTTGCTTTCCAGACCTCAAAGAAGATGACTTTTTCTCCAACATTACTTGCGGGGAAACAGTATCTGTGTTATATCTGCACAAAAAAAAAAAAAAAAAAACTTCTCTTGGTGCTGAGAAGCTTCTCCTGCTGTAAGATACAACCCAGGCTCACATATTTCTTTGTCAGTTATTTCCTCATCAGCTACTCTCTGTCACTGAAAACGATCTTCATTTGTTGGATTTTTAACTATTGTTAGCTACATCAACTATGACAAAAGAGGCTTAAAGGAGCAATGTGTAAAATTTACTGGCATCTAGCGGTGAGTATTGCAGATTGCACCCAACTGAAATTTCTCCTTTGTGCCAAACATGAACTTCTGGTAATAATTGACTCAGGGTATAATGTTCAGGAGGTTTTTACCAGGTGCTAAATTATTCACAGAGGTCTTATCTTCTCCAAAGCAAATTGAGTATGTGATTAAAACTGGTGAAAACACTGAAAAAGGCACTTTCATTTCACAAATCAGTGTTTCTCCGATGCTTTTCCGCTCACTGCAGACAGGTTAGGTGTTATTTTTTTTCTCCAATAACTCAAGATCCGAAGAGAGATCCGGGATCCGGGAGCGAAATTATTCACAGAGGTCTCCTCCTTTCCAAACAAACAGACCCTGTAAAAACACTGAATAAAGCAGTGTTTTTCTAATGCTGTTGGGCTCGTCATAGAGGGGCTGCTAACTACAGTTACCGACGCGAAAAACATGGAATGGCTCAATCCAGATCCAGGTTTGTCTGTTTTGGGGTCAATCTAAAGTTACAAGAACACAATGTTCTTATTATAGAAAACATGCTTATTAGTTTATACTCTATTTCTGCTAATGTATCCCTTAATTCCTACACACTGGTCCTCACAAAGGTCACAAAAATCACAGTAGAAGGTTGTATATATAAACTGTGGAAAATATTCCACATAAAAATGACTGTGGGGTTTCATGGCTGCTGATACAAGTTGCAAATGTACTGTTTTTTTTTTTGGATTAGCGCTGGATAGACCTTTTGTGGCAAACTGCTTAATCGTTGCCTGACTGTACAGCCCTGCACTTTATAGCATAGCATGTGTCTCTCAATACACATGTGCAAGATTTCATTGCCAGAAGCAGAAAGCTGCCCATAATGTAAATCTCCCACGACACATATAATAACATTTGAGCTTGTGAAACTATTAGATCAAAGATGGACTCTAAGATGTGGCACAGTGATCCAGCAATCTATCATCAGTCTGCTGCACACAGACTGTGGCAGCAAGCTAATGTTTGTTTTTGTGTTAATTGATTTAAGCTGCAAGCGTGCATTCAGCTTTAAAATGAGGCAACAGAGTCAGTTTTCGATTATGGGTCGCTGTTGGTCTTAAAGTAAAATTCAATCCTGTTGCCTGAAAAATAAACAAGTTTCTGTCTCATTCTTTCATGTCTCTGTTTCTACTTTTCTTGCTGCGTATAGTTTCCTCTCTCTCCCTCTAAAGTGATTGGTCTTGTCAACACAGTATTTTCTCAGTGTTATGTGAGAAGTCAAATGTGCTGACTCGCAGCATGGCCTGTGATGTCAACACACTGGAATGCACCTCCATCTCTAGAGGGGCGGAAGGGCGAGTTTAGATTTGATTGACAGGTGGTGAGTCAGGCCACTGAGTGGTGGAATGTGTGCTGAAAGCAAGAAAGAAAAGACACGAGTCAGAGGGAGATTATGACTGATTGACTGTACCTACTGAGCAATTAAAGTGAGATTAATTGGTTGGTTGTCACTTCATTGGACTGTTATTATAGCCTAGTTGCTACTCTCTGGAAACCATTTAAATGTGAGCTAATTGGTGTAATTGTTCTTAAGATGACAGAACTCCTGCGGTAATACAGAACTCACTTTGCTTTTCCTCTGTGGGTTAACAATGAACTAAATGGTAATTGACAAAATGTTGCAATTCTGTGAGAGGAGGTAGCAGCGAGGGGAAGAAATGAAAGACAGCAGGAGGGGAGGAAGGAAAAAGAAAAGAGAGTAGAAGCAAGAAGAAACAATATTGTGTGTGTGCGCAAGTGTGTGTATGTGTGTGTAAAGTATGTGTGTGCAGCAGCATGGAGTTGAGGTCATGGAAACTTAACCGCCTGTGTGTTTTGGCCTTTGGATTAGCCAGGACATGCCTCCACTCTGGCTTGAATGCTTCGATATCACACATACACCATTTATACACACACACACACACACACACACACACACACGAGTTCAAGGTTAAAAATTAGAGCCGTGTTTGAGATGACCTTGCGAGGCCTCTTCTGTTTACCAGCTAAAAAAGTTTATAGGATTTATTAATGATCCATCCAAAGCACTCACACATATCACATCATATATTCTTGTATCTTAAGCTCATTGTGTATTCATGCTCTTACTAACTCATACACTTTAAACATTGCTACTGCTTTTAATATTTAAAAAAGTGTGGTAAATATTTTATTATTTCTGTATAATTAATGCAATACTTAGTGCAGTATTGTCCAAAAAAAACTTGAGCATATATTTTTAAACCTCCGTATCTGTGTATTTTTAAACTTGCCTGATAGAATATTTACCGTGTGCAACATGCACATAACTAAACATCAGACAGAGTCAGCCTCCAAAATAAGCTGTTGTGGAGATTAGATAGCATCAGTAGCATTCAGAATTTTACCAGAGTTTGTAATATCAGTCATTAAAAATACATCAAGTTATGTGACACTGACAGCGAACTATATGTAATTTTCCAGAGTTGTGATAGAAAGCAATTTAAGGTTGGTGTCTGTTCTCACAATGATCTCCAAGTTGATCAGCCTGATAAACAAGCAGCAGAGGTATTTACATATTTACATACATATTTAGTTATTATATATTATAATCTGCCGCTGAAAGAGGATTTTTTGTAACTTCAGCCAGAGCAGACTCTGTGATGTGTTTACAACCAAAGTGAGGCGACAGATTTATTTTTAGATCCTGATGATCTGAGGAAGATGCTGGGTGAGGGCACTTCTTTCAAGCACTTTATCTAAAGTGCTAAAATAAGTGCTGAGGACTGACACAATACTTCTACCAACAGATCCTTTTTTATATAAAAATCTTCTTCATTACCAACCTTGTATTTCTGTTCAGCTTTGCAGTCAGACATATATATTTGTAAGACATGGAGCTAACTCAGGGTCCTTGGAACAGAAGCCAAAGAAAATGCAAATTCTTGAGTGAATATTATTTTAAGATAAGTGTAGAATATCTATAACAGCATGACTAAATATGCTATATTATTACAGGATTACCTAATTAAGTTATGTGCATAAATTTCATACCACATACTCTGGGTCATCTTGTCACATCTGGGATTATTTTTTTTAAAAACTGCAGCTGGTAAGGATACCTTAATGTTTTTATTAAAGAGATGTAAGATTTGATCATGATAATTGCAGTTTGCATGTTTTAAAGGGATTAAACAAGTGAAAACAAGAGTTTAAGAGACTCTAAATTACTGGACATGTTTCCTGTTGAGCACTGTACATCCTAAATAAAAAGATAAAAATCCACCCACCACCTGGAAAGTATTACAGTAGGTTACAGTTGAGCATATCTTTCCCCGAGTGAAGAGGAAATGGCTTATTTCTCCTGAGTAGACTCTGTCCCAGCTAGGGAAGTGGCTAACCACATGAAGCTAGTGTGATCCAGTCTGTTTGCACACAGTAATTTGCACAGGTGAGAGAGGAATGAATACAGCGGAGCCTTGTTTAGTCCCCCGCCACTGGGGAGAGGAGGTCACTTGGAAAAGGCATGAATTCATTTCATTCATTAATCCAAGACTTGTCCAGGTTTTAAATCACATATGTAAAACAAATATACTTAAACAGTTTTATAAATACAGTTCAATGAACTTGTTTCAAGGTGGGAGCTTTTCTGTAACATCAGCAAAGCAAAACAGTGTGGAATCTGTGTTTAAGTCTAAATGACTGAATACATACGTGGTAACCACATGACACAGTATGCACATGCTGCAGTTTAGTAAAGAAGGATTTTAGAAGCGGTTTTGAGTGACTTTTCAATAACAAAAAAGAGGCCGTTATTTCTGTCCTGTGTGAAACCAAATAAAGTCAGCAGATATTTTAATAACAGTGTAGTGTGCTAGTATGTGTAGCATACTACGGTAGTGATGTTAGTCACATTATATACTGTATGTCACGTGCTGTTACATTACGTGAGAAACAAACACACTTATTATAGCCCAAACCATGATTTTTTTTTTTTTTTTCAAAATGTAAGCACGTTCTTTGTTGCCTAAATCTAAGAAAACAAACTTTAAGATGAAGGGTTGTTTTGTTTTTTTTTAACCTACATTGTGAGTTTATTTTGAAAAGAGACTGTACACATTTACCGAGCAGAAACTGTACTTTTTCTGTAAAAATGGAAGTTTATTTTGAAAGGACGCGGTATTTGTCACAAGCATAAACTGACATGCTGTCCCTGTCTGTACAAAACTGATGCGTGGGGTGGGGCATGATATATTGGTTTTAAAGTATACTGTGATATGACACGTGACAATTATCATACTGCGTACATTTGCTTATTTACAATATTTTAAAAAAAGAGCAACTGGATGGAGAATCTCAACTTTACTTCAGTTATTTTGGGAAAGGAAGACTTTTCACACAAGCTCCTGTTAAAAAAAGGTTTAAAGTCTTAATTATAATGATAAAACATTTGCTGAAAAATAACTCTGTTTTCATCCCTTTAAGGGTCATTCTGACTGATAATAATATTAATAATCTGTGATACTGTGAAAAAGTTATACTTTCTGAGATGGTTATTGGACCGTGCAAATCTCATACCATTGCAACCCTAGTACAACCCTTGTAATATACCTTACCCAGTGAGACTACAGCATCAGTAGGAGTAAGTAAGTTAGGAGTAAGAATGTTTTAGCACTGTCCCTTTAAAGCAAAACTGCCACGTGTTTGATCCTGACCAGGGTCAATGGGGCTTTCTTTTGGAACTTGCTTTTTTTCCATATGTTTGTATAGCTTTTAACCAGGTGTCCCAGTTTCCTCCAGTTCAAAGAGACATCAGGTGAATTGGACTGGAAAGGAACCTCCTTATAGCATGCAAGGCTGGGCTCCAAATACTTTTTCAGCTGAATCAATCATAGTCACATTTCAGTTCAAAAGTGATCTGTTTTTGCAAAGATGATTTGTCTGCTAAGCTCTGGTTTTAAATGAAGCAACTTAAATCTCACATTTGCGCTGGCCTGTTTTTTTTTCTTGGCTGTCCTGTTTACAAGTGGTCAAGTGTGTTCATTAAGTCTGCTGTATAACTGCTAGTCTTGTGATAATGTCATGGAGCTATCGCTGGCAGGGCGAGCATGCACAAAAGTGTCAGTCTGACCCCGGTCACATGGGCCTGGTAGGGACACAAAAAGACACAGTGTAAACACACTGACATCCCACAGCTCCAAATTATTTCTACACTTACTTTTATACAGCCATTCTCATACAGAAACCTCTCAATTTCTTCATTACTTCTGTTCTGCCTCTGTAGTGTCTTTCACTTTTTTGATTTCCATAACCTGAAGTTTCTGAGGGTTTTCAGCTTATTTCTCTGTCAGTCTTTCACTTCCCCTCTATCTTTCTATCCCTCTTCAAGGTTACTTTATTCTGACATTCCTTTATCTTCTGCACAACATCCTACCATCCATCCTTCCTCCTGTGGATTTGCCTGTTATGAGGTTATTCAGACTTGTTTACAACTCTCCCGCCCCCTCTTCTCCTCCAACCATTCATTCATCCGTCATCATCGCTGATCGTCCATCACTGATACAGCCATTCGGCCATCTTTTTCCATCCGTCTTTAGTAGCAGTTGTTTATGCCTGCTTGACTCTCAGCCATGCTGTTTACTGACCGTCCTTGCTTTTTTGGACTACTCTCCTTCAACTCTTCAGCCTGTCCTATTTATTATAACTTCTTTCATCCTTTTCCATCCATCCATCTATCACTCCAGAGCAGACTTTTTGAAGTGTGCTATCTATAAAAATCTTCCTCTTTCCTCCCATCTTTCCATCCAGCTCTCACCTTTGCAGAAAGTTAGGTGCTATTTCATCGCTACCTCTTTCATCATCCCTGTCTTCCTCCCCATCGCTCTTGCTCTTTTTCTCTCTTAGACAAGTCATTTGAAGTTATTTGAGTTTGTTTATCTAGCATGTCTCGTCTTATCCTCTCTCATTCCCTGCCGGTCCACTTCTCTGTCTATTCCCTCTATCCATGTCTCTACCCTATGAGTTCATTTGCAGACTGTATCTCTGTCTCCCTAAGATCACACACGGACAAACGTTTTGGTCTATGCTTATTTTTCCAAGATGAAAGGCTGCGAAAAAAAATCACAAATATCTAAACACAACAAACCAGGCCGGGCAGTCAGCACCACCCCACATGATGGGACTGCGTGTGTGTGTGTATGTTTGAAGGGAGACTGTCGGATGTCCATCTTACAATTCAAGAATTTATTTTTTCTGCTTTATTTATGCAGCAATCCCCTTTCGAATCCAACTCGCACCCGTTCCTCTGACCGCCTGCCCGCCCTTGGTTTTTTCTCAAAGTGTAGAATTTCATAGACCTCGAGCAAAAAAAGATGGAACAATGAGTGAGAGGGGGCGAGAAGAAACACAGCTAAGGTAATAACCTGATTTCGCCTCAGTTGGTTTTGATTTAAGGAAGGAAGAGTGTGTCAGAAAAACAGCAGGCGCTCTCCTGTCTCGATTCCATGCCAGATTTTTTGAAGAGAGAGGCGAGAGAGGGATCGAGACACAGAATGAAAAGAGAGGAAAAACTGAACAAAGAGAGATAGAGACAGTGAATCACACCCCATGCCAATAAAATGAAGTGAACTGACACAAAGAGACAGAGATACCATTGAGAAAATGAGCGCGCTACAGAGGGGAGACAGGGGAAGGGAGATGGAGAAGGACGAGTGGGAGGGTATTACCAGTGAATGAATTTTTAATAGCACTCAGATCAGCCGTACCAGAAGCTCAAACAGAAATAAATACCTCGCCTCCATAATTTAAACCTCTTTTCTTTTTAGAAAAATGTAGCTACAGTATGTTTATTTCTCCCAGCAGGATGATTCTTAATCAGTCAACAAACATGACAGTGTACCTGACACCAGAGAGCAAGGGAGACACCCTGACAGCAAGACAGGCAGGGACAGAGAGGCTTATGGGTAAATACAGCATTGCACGCCACTAACACTGCACACACACGCAGCCAGTTGATTACCCCAGGTGTCTGTATTCACACATGAGGAGCATTTGAATTTTAAACTCCAAAAACATGTGTCAGCCCTCACCCATCTGTCTGTCACCCCGCAACGTCCAGACAATAGCACGAGCACAATTAATGTAAAGCCGAGTGGATGTGCCAATTTAGCCCCAATTTCCTGCTTACAGCATCTGACTTTTCTTCCAAACGTGTATTTTTTTAGCATAATATATGAGGCATGCCATTTCCCCCTGCCAAAAGCATCTCCATATCAACGAGGATGTCCCAATTTGCCGTTTTTCGAAGCACATCCCAATTTTGTGCTTAAACGTTACTATTTTAGCAGCTATATTTAAATGTACACCTCTATATGGAAAAAGAGCTATTCAAGTCTGGAAGAACATTACATTTTCTAGCAGTTTTGTTTTGTTTCAGCAGTTATGTGTTTTGTTGTTTTTTTAAAACTATTAATAGTTATCACTCAAGCAAAGACATTGTTGCTGACTGAAAATGTCCAGGTTTATCATTTGTACAAGAGGATGACTAAAAAGATGTCAAGCTGGGACATTTTCTATCTTTTTTTTATTTATTGGTCATTTTGCTTATAAATTTGTCTATTCTGCTTTCTTTCAAAGTTAAACCTTAACTGAGCTCATCCACTGTATTCTTCTCAAGTAAAGAATGCAGAGCAATGTGATTAAGAGTTATGCTATACCATACATAAGATTAAAATATAGTAACCCTAGTTCTATTAGCACAGTCAGAACCCTCTACTGGCCTCTATGCTGCAGGAATGACTCCTGGAAATAAGATAGCATTTAAGTATTCCCAGGTCCCTCGTCTCAAAGTCAATGTTTTTTTTTTAATAGGTTTTTGGTTAGATGCCTGAAATAGGCTCTGTGACTAACACAAGCTGAAGAAATTTCTGGGGTTTGCTCAAAGACATAAAATGTATGTCAGTAAATACTTCTCTTGAACAGAGAGAAGCTTGCCACAGAGCTTATTTTCTGCGATGGTCCGAAATCCAGTGGTAAAATCCAATAGGCTTTTTGATGAGGGAACCAGGGTAAGGCTAACTTCTGCATCGGCCTACAGGAAAGCCTGGGGCACTCCATTGGTAATACTCCACTCCAATCTCAAGCACACATTTGCCCAGTGAAATCTGCATAAACGTAGCCAGCCAATCAGGATGTGCCTACTTGAATATGTGAAGACCACACAGTATACAAAAATATCAAAATATTAATGTAAGTTTTGATTCACATGCAGTGTAAATCAAAGCTAAATTTAATCTTTATTGTTCCAGTGTAAATGCATTTTTCCCTTGTCTAGCTATGTTATATGTGATACTTCTCACTGCCTCAGAAATGTGTGTCGCAATATCTTATATGATAATAATATCAGCATAGCATGATGCAAACAGCTTATTCAAAAAGGCCAGAGTAAAATACTGTAAATAGCTCTTTCAATGGGATGATAGTCATAGCTTTAGTCGAGGCTGGTAGCTGTCAACAAGGCAACAGGCACAATACACAAAAATAAAACAAAGATTAAATATTTAATGGAGGCCTTACAAGTCAGTGGGGTGTCAAGAAAAGGGGAAAAAAGCATTTAAAAGCCGACAACTGTTATATTTCCCTCATTTTTTTTTTTTTTTAACCTCAGTTTTAATTTCTTATGTTTGTTTGTGTTGCACAATAATTACACTGGTAGAGGTTCACAAGTGTGCAGTTGCCTTGTTTAGTATCAAACTTCCCCAGGAAGTAAATTTTCATAGAGTAGGTGGGATAGAATTATATGAAAGATGTCATACAAGCATTCTGATTTTATTCTCAATAAGACTTTGGAAAAGTAAAGATAAGGCAAAGAAACATTCTCACAGTCCCAAAGGTATACCTATGCAAGTTTTTGATACATTTGGTTGGCATCCAGAGAACTCATGTAAGCTTGCATGAGGAATTCAGCAGGAATTCTCTATTTGGTTAAAATTGGTTCAGAGTAGAGCCAAAAGCTGAATGATGCAGGTCTTCTTATTTATGTCAATGATGGAATTCAAATAATTCCCCAACCCTTGCATATAAAGCGATAAGGTGATCGATGCTCAGCATCCTCTCTGCTATTTGGAAAATCTGTTTACTTTTTTTAATTTAAATTTTAAGGAGAGGGATTGATTAAAATTCCAGCCAGCAGTTTCACAGAAGCCTGTTTTGGAGGGCAAGTTCAACAGTGTGGTTTTAATAAGTAAAATGGATCAACAACCACTGAGATTTTAGGGTTTGGTTGTTATATTCACTTTTCCCAGGGAGATGAAATCATAATGCACCACACTGACCTTGTGCAAAAATATAATGAATCCAACTTGATTTCATTAACATACAATTCTTCTGTAATCAGAACAGCTGTCAGGTTTCTGGTAGAATGCACAAAGAGAAGAAGAGAGAGGAGAATGACTTAAAGAAAAATACAATGCTGCTCTGTAAGCCTGCCTTTGTTTACCCATGGTTAAGCTTAAATCCATGGTTCTATTGTTGCCTTCAGGAATGGTAAACAGCTCTCTTTTCCATTCCCTTCCTGCATGCACTCATCCATCCATTCATCAAGCTTTCTTCACTTTGCTGCAAAACTTCTTTGGGCCAATCTCTCTCTTCTTCTCTGCCTGACTGTTACCTCCTCTCTTCCTGTCTATCTCAATCTTGGCGTGGAGGACCCACTCCATATGTAGATGTAAACCTTAGACTGTATATAAAGATGACGTGACGTGACGTGACGTGACGTGACGTGACGTGACGTGACGTGACGTGACGTGACGTGACGTGACGTGACGTGACGTGACGTGACGTGACGTGACGTGACGTGACGTGACGTGACGTGACGTGACGTGACGTGACGTGACGTGACGTGACGTGACGTGCAAATAATGTAACCAATGCAAGATGGCAACAACCATATCCAGTCAATTTCATTATGATTTTTTGTACTGTGAGAAGAATAAAAACGTGTCATCCATCTTGATATATCCTACACACTGGACCTTTAAGTCATAGAGTAAAGAAAAGAGGCAGAGAATAAAGAGATAAATTAGCAAGAACTTGAGGGGCAGAGTAGAGTTTACTCGAATTGTAAATATTCATGAGTTGTAATGTCTATAGAAGTTTCTAGTTGGTGCCTCTTGCCTTCTTTCATCTTTTTATTTTACTTCAATCAATTAAAAATACATGTTTACTTAAAAGAGGCACCAAAGCATATTCATAAACTTGGTCAATGCAATCCAGTTTTACTTTGGCGGGTAAAAGGGCAACTTTCTCTCAACTTAATTTTTTTCATTTTGTGTTTCAGTGCAGCTCATAACACTGACCGCAGCCTCAGTGCAGTACAGTTTACTAGCTGGCAAGTACAAGTACAGTTGAGTGGTGACTTAACATGACATCACATTTAAAAATGTAGTACTAGTAGTATAAGTTGTAAATGTAATGATAGTAATATCACCCAATGATGCAGTAGTGACTGTGCTAATAGCAGCAGTAGTTTTAATTGAGAAAGTAGTAAATTTGATGTTTTCTAAAGCTTCCCAAGGCTCATTTCAGTCTCTCTCTCTCTCTCTCTCTCTCTCTCTCACACACACACACACACACACACACACACACACACACACACACACACACACAGAGACACACACACACACATTACAGAGTTTCTGAGTGTGTTATTGTAGTAAATGCAGGTGATGAAATGTACAGCTGCAACACATTTAACAATATCATATAGAGCCAGTGGTATTCTATCCTGCACCTATTCTTATTATCAGGGGCACTCACAATGACTTAAATTAGAAGTCCCATTAATCCAACAGTGTAATCCCTCCATTGCATGGAGCGGCCTATTCAGCCTGAGTGTGGATTAGAGAACACTGAGACCCTGTGTTGGTGGTCACTGGTGTATAACACCTCATAAAGATAATATGTTGTGTGTGTGTGCGTGCATGTGTGTGTGTTTCTCACTGTGCTGGTGGTCAGCATTGTAGAGCGCAGAAAGTCTGTATGTGTGTGTATGTGTGTGTGTGTTGGGGGGGGTATGTTGTACATGTGGATAATGTGCTTCTTTTCTTCCTTTGTGGTTACCTGGTGAAGGGGAAAATCCCTGTGAGGTGGTCTCCTCGCAATGTGGACGACGTAGAAGGGGGCCTGTAACAGAGGAAACAGTGAATTAATAAAATAAGCCCCCCTGAGTCGCACACTATTTCATGTCAGATGGCTTAGAAACAGGTTGGAAGGGAGAGTTTTAAAGAATAAAGCAAAGCAGGGGCCATTTGCGAGTATTTTAATCCAAACCCGTCCATCCAGAGGTTTACACGTGTGCTGTGAGTTTAGTAAACCTCACTGCATGCGGATCATATTTCATACAACTTTTTTCACATTTTTTTCACTTTGTTTCTTGTGTGGTCATACACTCATTCAAAAGGCTTATTTGGAACCATCGACCTCAAAAGGCTTCTCTACTCAGACACCAAATCAGCCATTTTTATATTCACTTTACTGTCAATCACCCCTCTTCTCACACTCGCTCAATCATGTTGGTCACACTGTGTCCTTTATTATTAGTATGCACAGTATGTCTAACTATCTATAAAATCCTAATTCCAACCCCTGCAGTGGGAAAAAAAGAGTAAATGCACCTTTTGACCCCAAACGCATCTCATTCCCTGAGATCATTCATTAAACGCAAATTAGAATTGGTGGGGTAAGAAACGCAGATGGCGAATGGGAAACTGAAACAGTAATAATAATAAACATTTATATCCCTCTGCTGCAGTATGGGGAAAAATCTATACAGTACAGCCTTCATACACTCATGAAAAGGTATCGGTCAGAGACGCACGGCTGCACAGCTCTCACTGGAGCTTGGAATGAATGTATTCATCATGCGCTGTTGTTGCATCCCAAATGGGGACAATCTTAAGAGGTGGTCCTAAACATAAAACAGTTTATCTTCATTCAGAGCAATGATGCATAGTGGTTTGTGTCTGTTTGTGTCTGTGTGTGTTTGGGCGTGTGTCTTAGAGATGTATAGCATGTATATATTCATAGCTGACTTTTATAGCCATGAAAACAAGGCCCACTAGTCCACAGTAGCAAATAAGCAGATATTATTCCATTTCATCACCACCATGAGCTTAGTGCACATATAGCTGATTGTTGATAGTTTATTACAAACCATTTTCTATGTCAAATATGTGCATTCAGAACTGAATAGTATAAGGCTGTTCTAATGCACTGCTTGTATGTAAACCTACGAAAAGTTATGCACCACAACTTGCAAATGACCTACGTAACCATGAGCCAGTAATTTATGTAAAACCCACACAATTTGGAAAGCTGCGATCATGTAAACAATGTGCTGAGGGGAGAAAAGAAGGAAGTAGTTAAAAGCTACAAAGTGGATGAGTCCCGAAAAACAGGACTTTCCCTCAGGAGACCGATTTTTGTGTCCTATGTGAAACCAAGAGTCATTTTAAGGTATGATGTTACGTTTCTTTTCCTAAACCTTACCTATGTAACTTAACTTGACTCAACCTGACCTACGTGAATTTCAGTGGTGGATGAAGGTCCTGAAAGCCCCACTTGAATAAAACTACAGATTTCTTGCCAGAAAATGACCTTAGTAGAGATTAAAATCACCTATTAAAATATTAAGTAAAAGTCATAAAGTATCTGATATTTACTATACTTAAGTACCAAACATGATTTTACGATATAAAATGTACTCAAGTATTAAAAGTAAAAGTACAAGTAAATGCTTGCAATAAAAAAGCAAGTGGTCAGAATTTATTGAATGATGACGTTTACTTCTTCGTAACATACATCATCGAAAAAATGGATCCTACATTACACTTCTAGAAAAGCAAGGTCTTTTTAAAAACTTCAAGGACTTGAAGGACAAAATCAAGTTTTTCCTTCCCTCCCATTCCTTCATTTGTCCATCCATCTGTTCCCTCGTCCCTTCCTCCCCTTATTTGTATTAAGTAACTAAAATGCTTAGGGAAATGTAATGGAGCAAAAGTATACATTTTATTTAGGAAATGTAGTGGAGTAAAAGTGAAAGTTGACAGAAATATAAAAACTCAAGTCAAGTACAAATACTCCCCAGAATACTTAGGCACTGTAACAAAGTATTATCTCTTCTTGAAATTACACCACTGGTAACTTTACTTGCCAAAACCTATCCTACACACTTAACCTGGCTAAACCTAACATATGTAACTTGAAGAAACCTGACCTAGATAACTTTATGTTAAGTATGTAACATCATTTGTGGATCCAATTCATAAGATATCATATGAGACGTTGTATGAGAATATGTTGATGGTATGCATTAGTCTGCAGTGGTTTGGTGATACGATTATTTTTCAGCAGATAGTAACAATCACAAAAATGTTGTTATTTAGCTCTTTGGTAAAGTAAAAGAAATGCACTTCATGTTATTTTCATTTTAATGGACTATGATCATTTTATTATGGTAATATCTGTTTCAAACATCATATTTATGTCAGCAACACTAACCACATAGAGAAGAAATTAACTTTTGATTTTAAAATGTTATAATTTGCTGCCACTAAAGCTCCGCTTGCTTGCTAAACTGTCGCTGCACCCTTGAGATGCACTGCTTGCAGAGTGGAATCAACATCTCCCTATTAGACCAGCACCTCTTGTGAACCATGTGTCATTTTCATCTGCAGCCATTTTCCATTTTTTTGCAGGCCTGTTGGAATGTTTTCCAAGCCCACCAAACCAAAGTATTTTTTCATAAAATCTTGCTGTATTAATACAGGATAGATGTACCCTGGTCATGCTGTTAAAAGCACGGGTGGGCACGCACAAAGTGTCAGGTACAGTGCAGAACAAAAATCTCCTAATCCTCCAACTCATTGCTTTTCATTATTATTTCACAGGGCAGCCGTCCCAAATACATAAGGCCCCTACCCTGCTCAGCCCAGTCTGCCAAGCTCCAACGCCGGGTTTGATGTTCCTCCAACATCCAACAGGGTATGATTATTTCATTCCTTTTTTAACATAACACATCAATTATTCAACCTTTGCTAGACCAGATTTGAATTTTTTTTTTTTTTTTTTTGATTTAACAAAAATGACTGTGTGTGTATGAGTGTGGGTCTGCCCATCTAAGGGGAGACTGAATATAAAATGCTCTGCAAAGATAATACCTCATGCCTTCCATGATTGATGGATGGTGAAGGGGCGGAGTTGAAGACGAAAAAAGAATGCAAGTATTCTGGAATAAGTGATGACTGCATTAGCATAGGATGGCAAATGCTTCTTTCACTCTACGATAAATTGCCTCCCATCCCCAAGCCAAACTGTCTGCACAACAATTGTAACTGTGACAGTGTGTGTATGTGTGTCTGTGTGTGTGAAAGTGACTTCTTGAACCAATTCTGCTGGTTTTTTAGGCAGTTCAGAGTGCAGTAGCAGCGTGGCATCAAGCATAAGAAAAGATTAGATTATTATACAATGACACAAATTCATTACCTCCAGGTTGCAATGCTGTTAAGCCATTTCAAATACCCATTGGGTAGCAATAGTAAACTTTTACTCTATAAATGAGATGGAGTCCTAAAAGTTATAACTTAATCCCTAAAGCATTTCATTGTTAAATTAATTAGCTTGCAATGCACAAGCCTCTCATTAATTCATACCTTTACAAAAATGATTCCTTTATCCTTTGGCCTCATTTTTCCTCTCACTCCCCCTTTCTCTTTCTCTCCCCTGCCATTCCTCTCCTTACATCCTCATCTCTGCTAATGAGCCCACTTAAATCTATGCCAAAACACAAACAGCAAGAGAAGAAGAAATAGGTACAGTGCTTACTGGAAGCTCTGTTTGTTAAAGGATTCATCATGTGAGCTGTTTTCAATAAATAATAAATGCAAACGCTGACTTTTGTCTGCAGACGAGACTTCGGGACATGAATTATGTATTGTTATTCCTGGATAGGGCAATGCAGGGACAGGGTGGCAGTGT